>NC_090732.1:53779539-53789539 GCF_036898095.1 Palaemon carinicauda | reverse complement strand
TGAAGCCAGCAATCACATCAGCAATAAGAGTGATCTCAAGGGAGGAATGCGGGAGGGTCATCGAGAACTTTGCCCGCCGGATCCAAATGTGCCTGCAGCGCCGGGGAGCTCATTTGAAGCACATTTTGGAGAGCCAGTGAAACAAAGAGTTTTTGTTGTACAGACTTAAACTTTGGAGATGTCTGCTACACAGGCTTGACCTAATGTAGCTAGAGTTCTGTGTCGATCTAAGTAAAATATTGAAAGTTATTCGTTTTTTGATGATGACCGTTTTTTTTTTTTTGTGTCACCCTGTTTATATATATATACATATATATATATATATATATATATATATATATATATATGTGTGTGTGTGTGTGTGTATATATATGTATATATATATATATATATATATATATATATATATATATATATATATATATGATCTTTGTTCGGGTGTCATATACAAATATAAGTGTGATAGCTGTAATGCATCGTATATTGGAAAAAGTGAAAGACATTACCGTGCAAGATTGTCTGAGCACTTCGGTCGTTCACCTAGAACGGGTAATTATATGGCAAAACCACCCCATTCAGCCATCAGAGACCATTACGTAAGTGAGGACCACCCAATGTCCAAGGGGAATTTTTCCATCTTAGCCACTTCGCAGAGTAACCTCGACTTAGTGAATCCCTTAATAGAGATTTAGCTAGAATTAGTGCATGGTGCAAATTATGGGGTATGAAGTTGAATCCTAACAAAACTCAAAGTATGATTGTAAGTAGGTCAAGGACGGTGGTTCCTCAACATTCGGATCTCAGTATTGATAATGTTTCTTTAGATATGTATGACTCTTTCAAAATTTTAGGTGTGATTCTCGACAGTAAATTTACTTTTGAGAAACATATAAGGTCTGTGTCTTCTTCGATTGCACAAAAAATAGGCTTATTGAGAAAGTCTTTCAAGATTTTCGGTGATCAATCTATTCTGAAGAAGTGTTTTAATTCTTTCATTCTACCTTGTTTTGAGTATTGTTCTCCTGTCTGGTCTTCAGCTGCTGATTCTCATCTTAATTTGTTGGACAGAAACTTACGGTCTATTAAATTTCTTATTCCTGATCTAGATATTAATCTCTAGCACCGTCGTTCAATTAGTTCATTATGTATGTTGCATAAGATTTTTCACAACTCTGACCATCCTTTAAATTCAGATCTCCCTGGACAATTCTATCCTGTTCGTAATACTAGGCAGGCAGTTAATTCTAATAGCCAGGCCTTCTCCATCACGAGGCTCAATACTACGCAGTACTCTAGAAGTTTTATTCCAGCTGTGACCAAGTTGTGGAATGATCTTCCTAATCGGGTGGTTGAATCAGTAGAACTTCAAAAGTTCAAAGTTGGAGCAAATGCTTTTTTGTTGACCAGGCGGACATAGTCTTTTTATAGTTTATTTATGACATATTTGTTTTTGATGTTGTTGATAGTTTATTATATGACATGTCTGTTTTGACGTTGTTTCTTATTTTAGAATGATTTATTGTTAATTTGTTCTCTTCATTTATTTATTTCCTTATTTCCTTTCCTCACTGGGCTATTTTTCCCTGTTGAAGCCCCTGGGCTTATAGCATCTTGCTTTTCCAACTAGGGTTGTAGCTTGGATAGTAATAATAATAATAATAATAATAATAGTAATAATGGAGGCAATATTCCAGCACAAACTGAAACCAAACCTGGGCCGGGCAACGTATGAATTAAATTGTGTTTAATTTAATTTCATGTGAGTTTATAGCGCTGGCGCTTTGATCTTTTATTTTGTATTTAGATTGATTTTATAGTTTTATGTTAATTTCTTATTTTATTTCATAAAGTTTTTGTATGTTCATTTTAAATTTTCTGTTTTAAATATTCATCATACTATGTTTTAACTTATACAATGTATCCTATTTTAGGCTGTGATGATGGAAATAGATTTTCCGAAAGCTAAGCAATAAAGATGTATATCATAACCCTGGTACTATTATTCGTATATATATATATATATATATATATATATATATATATATATATATATATATATATATATATATATATATATATATATATATATCTGAAATATAGTGTAGTATAATATTTTATTAGTGCCCACATAAGAAAACCATACCGTATATATATATATATATATATATATATATATATATATATATATATATATATATATATATATATATGTGTGTGTGTGTGTGTGTGTATATATATAAATAGTATATATTGATATATGTATATATATATATATATATATATATATATATATATACATATATATATATATATATATATATATATATATATATATATATACATATATATATATAATCTCTTCAATGGACAAATGAAAACAATATCTGAAATATAAAGAGATTTATCATTAAACTACGATATTTACTCTACACTAGACCAGCTACGTAAGAAAAAAAATATTTACATATATATGTATATATGTATATATATATATATATATATATATATATATATATATATATGTATATATATATATATATATATGTATATATATATGCATATATATATGTATATATAAATAAATATACTGTATATACTCTATATATATATATATATATATATATATATAATATATATATGTATATATACTTATATATACATATATATGTATATATATAGATAGATATATATATATATATATATATATATATATATATATATATATATATATATATATACATATATATATATTTATATATATATATATATATATATATATATATATATATATATATATATATATATGTATGTGTGTATATATACACAGTATATATACTGTATAACGGATTTTGATGTAGGAAAAATATATTTTTGGGTGAGATAGCCGTGTCATCCTGATGGAAGTTTCTTTCGGCAGCTTTCTACTGTATAATATTTCTGCGAGAGAATTTACAAGAGAATACCGTCAGGTTTCACGGGGTTCTAACTCCCGGAACAACTATCCGAAGATATCATGTATAATCGTGAACGTATCCGAAGATAACCATAGGTATCTGCCGTGCGCGGAATATTGCCACTGAGAAAATTGCCACTGGGTCAATTGCCACCGGGAATATTGCCCACCTAGGAATATTGCCACCCGGACAATTGCCACTATGAAAAATTAATTTTTTTCATTTAATATAGTTTTATGAACTTTAAATCACTTAGAATTACGATATGGAATAAAGAATACAGGACAGCAAATTATTTACTTTTTATTATAGTTTTAGGAATATTATATCACTTAAAATTACATTAAGGAAATATATAGGAGAAAGAATACAGAACAGAACTTGTTTATTTCCAACACTTTTAAAAAATTACATAAAAAAAATAGAGTACATAAATAATAACAACTTGTTTATTTAAAAAACATGCATATTATATGCAATTGAACGTAAATATCTAATTTTATCATTATAAGTGCTGTATTTCAATAGAATGTTCTTTATTTTGGCGTTTAAATATAGGTACTTTTTTTTTGTCGGGAAGTGAGTCCCCTCGTTCAAAATGGATTCTCTTAATTGTTGCTAAGCGTTCTTCATCTTTAAGTGCGTCAATCAGCCGCCAGATATTGGGGTGGGCATTACCTACTGATTTATTAAGCGAATTATGAAACGCCTCTACGTTGTTATTTGCTCGTGGTAAAGAGTTGACTACACGGCTATAAACATTCCAGAAACTTAGTGGAAATGTACCTGTAACTCTTCGTCTGTTATTCCTTGTCCCTCTCTCAATTCCTATGTATGTAGATTCGAAATAAGCGAGAAATTCCTGCGGTATGGCATCATCATCTGACAGTTCTTCGAAAACCCAAATAACATCTTGAGTTGGCACAAAGGCAAGGGCAGAAAAATGTCTCATTTTTAAAGAGAATTCTTGTTTAAAACCCAATTCAACTATCTTTCTATAAAGCGATTGAGAGAAATGGAAGAACCACCCATTAAGAAAAACGTCTGGGAAAGCCGCCTTTATTCCATTAAAACAAGCCTTTTCAAAATCAATTGTAATATTTTCGGTTTCTTCACCACCTAAAAATTCACTCAATTTTTCAAAAACTCTTCTATATGTTACCTCGGTCTTGTTAGGTAAAAGAGCAAAGACACGTGGTATACTCGGTTTATCTTGCTGTACATAAACGGTTAAAAGTTGATAATAAAATTCCGGAGCAACTTTAAATGTACCGTCAATTGCCCAATTCTTAAAACGTTTTAAATCTTGTAGCCCAGCATCAGATGCAAACATCAATATGCGATCCACATCATCGATACCTGAATCATATTGAAGGAAAGTTTTCCCGCCGTCTGTGACTGTAAATTCTAGTGGTATCGAATATCCTGCCCTTCCACATGGAACGGAAGGAAAATTTGAAAGTTTTTGTCTCCACTTCCTAATATTCCTGCTTATGTGACTTGTATTGGGCATTTGAGATAGGACAGATTCATCGAGAGACGCAGTAGCTTGAGCTACCAGGACGCGACTTGACTGATGAGACGTTTTCACTTTTTCTTTTAACGATTCATGCGCAACTTTGGCATCTACACGATCTTTCGTTGACGAGTGTGTATGTTCGTTTACATGTTGCAAAACTTCAAAGTCGTTGTCCGATGTTTTTTTGTATGTAGTCTAGCCTTGCAGTTTCTCTTCTTTCGTTGACTACACACCCAGTATATAATTGTACCGTCCTTATTTGTTCCATGTTTATGGTACATGAACTGTTGCTCATCAACAAGCATATCGTTCCCACATTCACTGATGGACACCATTGTGGGTTGAAGTTTCCAGAAATACTAAACTCTAAATACTAAAATTCGTTATTGTGATATTTTTGTTTATAAACAACTTAAAAATTTCCTAAATAATGCTGGTTTGGAAACCTATTTAAAAATCTTAAGAGGTAAACAGTTGTCAAAACAATAACAGATAACAAGGAAAATCTTGAATGGAAAACTGATAGTAAAAGTCGGGGATATAAGGTAATAAAGTTGTAGGTTTGTTTGTTTGTTTTAAACCATTCGTATGGGTTTAGAGTTACAGTTTTACACTGAGAAATAATTTCACTTCATTTAATTTAAAAAAAAAAAAAATATGGTGGCGATTTTCCGGGTGGCAATATTCCTAGGTGGGCAATATTCTCAGTGGCAATATTCCCGGTGGCAATTGACCCAGTGGCAATTTTCCCAGTGGCAATATTCCTAGCGCCGATATCTGCACCCTCAATAGACTTTACCCAGTCTAATCAACTAAGGGTAAGGATAAGTGAGGAGCCGTTACATATCCTCTCACCTTATGGTGCCCTCGTACATCGCAGCATAACTACTGTGAAAAAGAGCATCCTACGAGGAATCGGGGAGGGACAACGTAACGGGTGAGCCATCAGGATGACATGGCTATCTCACCCAAAAATAGATTTTTCTTACATCAAAATCCTATTTTTTTGAGCTCGGGCCATGCCATCCTGATGTAAGTGTACCAGAGAATTACCTATTACTCGGTAGGAGGCCTTGAAGAAAGGTTCCAATACCGAAATGCGCTAACCGGATTACTCCGTCAAAGCATAGGTATCAATCTCAAACCCCTATTCCAGAACAATAATGAAGCTGTATTAATAAGTATGATGGACTGTCAGGGAGGCAGAAAAGGGCCAAAGGATCACCTTCCACTATGGGAAAAACATCCGATTTCAGTGGTGAGGTTTAGGACACCCAAAACTGAAGGAGGCTCGGTAAGTAAAAAGTATGGAACAAATACTTATCAATATTTTAAACAAGCCTGTTCAGAAAGGATAATAATTAAGAGGCACATAATTCTATTGCCACTAAAATAATAATAGGGCTAAAAATAAAAAGCATGTAAAAGATCACAGTCTTTTATTTACAAAAATCAGTGGAAAGAATAATAAATAAATAACATTACTGGCATAAAGGAAATGTGTTTGTACGAAATAATAAAATCCCTACCATACCCATACAAAAGGTATCATTAGGGGATATAAAAACATGACATAAGGCACCGTAGGGAACTTATGACGAAATAAATCAATTAATAAAGACAAAATCATACATGTAAAACAAATAAATTGAACTATTGTCTAATCAACATTAAGACAATTAGACTATAGCTATAGAGTTACAATATTATGTCAGAGATACACTAATAAATCCTGAAAAATTAAAGTTTATATGTATTTTCTTATGATCCTGAAACAAAAACTCACTGTTTACTCATTATAAATAACAAGCTGGAGGAGTGCCATAGGATGCACTTGAGGTTGATGCAGTGGGTTTGATAACACTTCCCGCGGCCTCCACAAAATGAGATATTGCTTCAGATAATGCCTGAAGAAAACCCAAGTCGAACCCCAACCGGTATATGCCTGTAGTCCCTCAAAGGACATGTACTGGAAGAAATTTGAAGAGGAAGCCACCTTCCTCGGGTCATGACCCGATGACATACCAGCCAGGTCCGCTCTTCTTATAAAATAAGTAATCTTTGCTCTTAACTGTTTCAAAGACAAATCTGATCCCAACGTTTCCCCCTTAAATAACTGACCACTTTTAAACCGCACTGTTCTTAATAAGTAAACTTTTAGGCACTGTACTGGGCACAGAGAGGGATTACTTGATAGGGGAACAATTTTTCATGGACCCCAACGTTTAGAGGGAAGTTCATTCTTAGCTAGAAAAGCCTACTCCATTATCCACAAATTCAATGTAACCCTCGTCTCTAGAAAGAGCCACAATTTCACTAACTCGAGCATCGGAAGCCATCGCAACTAGAAAGATGACTTTTTGAGTCCGATCACGCATAGAAGCCATTTGATTGTCAATATCCGAAGCGAATTGTGAAACCTTGTCCAAAGACCAAGAGATAGGCTTCGGCGGAGCCAACGGCCGCAACCTCGCACAAGCCTTCGGAATTTTGTTGAAGAGATCTGAGTTAAAATCGATATCAATGGTGTATAGTATAGATCTAGCAAGGGCTGACTTGTACGACGAGATTGTGGAGGGAGCTAGATCTTGCGCGTGTAAATCAATCAAGAAACCTAAACAAAAATCCATAGTAATTGAATCTGGATTCTTGTCCATGACGTATTTGACCCATTTCTTCCACGACGTTTCATACTGGGTCATAGTAGTAGAAGTCTTATAATTTTCTGCAAACTCCAACTTGTCACGTTGAATTTGGAATCTCTTTACCAGAGCTAAGGCGAAAAAATCTTTCGCTTTACCTCCTGGAACAGAATCGGTTTGGGCAATGGCACCAACTTGGGGTTCAATTCTGTCACCATGGGAAACCAGTTGCTCTTCGGCCACAGAGGAGCAACCAGGGTCGCTGTCCCTTTGAACGACCGAAGCATGTCCAGAACCTTCATGAGGAGATTGAAGGGTGGAAACTGGTAAATCCTCGTCTAACAATTCCAATCCAGACACTTCGCATCCATCCTCACTGCTACTTGATCCACATTCGGTGCTACATAGCAGGGAAGTTTCTTGTTGAGACTTGTCGCAAACAGATCCACTTGAAGTCCAGGGACTTCATCCTGCATGAAAGAGAATGATTTTTCGTCTAGAGACCACTCCGTCTCTAAAGGTTTTGGCTGAGATAGGGAGTCCGCCATCACATGTATTACTCCGTAAAGGTGGGATGCTGACAGAGGCCAACCTTTCCTCTGAGCCAACGTAAAGATGGCTAACATTACATGATTTATTTGAGGAGACCTCGACCCTTGTCTGTTGATGCAATGGACTATCACTTTGCTGTTGAGGACTAGACGAATGTGAATGTTCTTCAAGTGTAACTTTTTGAGGGACAAGAAGACTGCCATGGCTTCCAGAATATTGATGTGGAATTGTTGAAATTTCTGGGACCAACCGCCTTGCACTTTCTTGAGCAGGGTATGACCCCCCCTCCCCCCCCCCCCCCTCAACCATCCAATGAGGCGTCCGTATGAAGAATCACTACCGGGAGAGGAAAGCGCAACGGTATCATCTGTGACAGACTTTTGGCAGTGGACCACGGTCAAAGTTCTCTTCGAAATAAAACCGGGGTCTTCTTCTGATGGTCGCGAAGAGCTTTGGAGGCTCTCCGTTTTCAAACTTTTGAGGACAGGGTTCGTTACCGAGGAGAATTGCAAAGATCCTAGAACCCTCTCCTGGCGTCACCTCGTGGTCGAGAGCCGACTTGATCAGAGACCTAACTGACTTCGCTATTTTTTTCCTCTTGGAGGGAGGGATAGAAAGGGAATGAGACTTTAGGTTCCAATGAATCCCCAATCACTGGAAATCTTGAGCTGGAGTCAGTCTTGACTTCTTGAAGTTGATCTGAAATCCTAAAGACTGAAGGAACCTTACAACTTGAGTGGTTGCTTCCGAGCACTCCGGTGCCGAAGGAGCCCACACTAGCCAGTCGTCCAGGCACACCACTAATTGGAGGCCTTTTTCCCGAAGTTGCCGAACGACTGCATCGATAGCCTTCGTGAAAATCCTCAGAGCTATGTTGAGCCCGAATGGCATAGCTCTGAATACATAGCCCTTTCGCTCCATGGTGAAACCAAGGTAGGAGGAGAAGCGTCGACCTATCGGAAGATGCCAATAAGCGTCAGTAAGATCTATAGAGACGGTGTAAGCCTCCTGATGTAGTAAGGTCCGTATCTGCGAAAGTCAGCATCCGGAACTTTACAGGTTTAGACGGGACAAGTCGAGAGTAGTTCGAAGTATGTTAGAATCTTTCTTTGGCACACAAAATAGATGACCTTAAAATCTCAGATCTTGTGCAACGGATAACTCTTTTCTTCATATTGTTCCAGATGAGGTGTTGACTTCTGGAGAAATCTCCTGAGTTTTGGTGGCCATCGCTTCCACTTCCAACCCAACCCATTAAAAATGACGCTCTGTGCCCAAGGACTGAATGACCATCGGTCCTTGAACAAGGTCAGCCGTCCCCCTACTGGAAGATCCTCATTGTTTTAGCTGAGGACATGCACCCCTTTCTCCTCTGCCGCCTTATTGTCCACGACCCCTGGATCTGCCTCCTCTGTCAGAGTGGCCTGTGTCGCCTCTTTCTCTCTTTTGGGATTGAAAGGACGACGACCCCTGCTCATACACTGGGTTGAAAACCGGGGATTGTGTCGTCACGGGTTGAGGAGCAGCAAAAACAGTCTGAGGGATGGCAGCGGGCGATGGAGCAAACGACTTTCATAGGTAGGTTGGTTTGCGGGACCTCTTCGGCTGTGGTCCTCCCCCAGGGGTGAATTTCCTCTTCAAAGAGATCCCCCACTTCTAGAACAGGCTCTTTTTCTCAGCTGCAGCTTTATCTGTAACCTCCTTCACTAGCTTCTGGGGAAAAAGGTATTTTCCCCATATGCAAGTGTCGATGAGACATTTCAGCTCATGGCGTATAGTGGCAAGATGAGTCTTTGCTAACAAGGAAAAGACTGGGGCATCCATAAAATTCCCAATCATCATTTCCATGAAGCACTGGAGAGACATTGAAGCTGATAGCCCCTCTCTGGTCTCCATTTCAGCCTCAAGGAGGTGTTCAGGAATCCTGGGCAGTTTCTCATTAAATTGGCGGCTGGCTACATCCTTGTCCAGTTTACCCTCAGAGAAAGTAAACTGGACATCTACCCAGTGGTCAGCATCATTTAGAAGAATGAGTCACACTGGTTTGCACCCTTCCAACACTGGTAGAAACTTACCTTCACGAATGGCCTTCTCCACAGCCACGAAGCCCTTCGAAGCAGAAGGGAAGACCATCGTGTACGGAGCCACAAAGGTGGCCAACCTTTTACCAAAGGCACCAAGCTGTGTAATAATACACCCTGCCGTCTTCATCTCCTTCACTGTCAGGTGTTGAGCCCTTGTATATTCCAGAAGGACCGTTTCTTTAGGGATGGTGTCATCCCTCAATGTAACCCCTTCTGCTAACCTCACATAGCAAAAGGGATAGGCGTCTA
>NC_090732.1:53729539-53774539 GCF_036898095.1 Palaemon carinicauda | reverse complement strand
GAACAGAAATATCACTTTCTGAGTTAGATCCTTTAGGGTGCAATCCTCGTTGTTCATGTTCGAAGCATAGTGCAAGACTTTGTCCAATGACCATGATATGGGCTTTGGAGGGGTTGCTGGTTGGAGTGTAGCACATGCTTTCGGTATCTTATTGAAGATTTCACTTGAAAAGTCCTCCTGAAAAGCATAAATAAGAGGTCTAGTCAAAGCTGACTTACACGCAGTTATTGTGGTGGAAGCCAGGCCTTGTTCATGTAGAAAGATGAAGGAGAGGCAGAAATCTATTGAAATTTCTGTCGGTTTCTTTGTCTTCATGAAGGAAACCCACTTCTTCCAAGACGATTCATATTGTCTTCTAGTTGACATTGACTTGTATTCTTCTATAAAGTCGATGTTGTCTTTTGAGATCCCAAACCTTTTCTTGGCTGCTAAGGCGAGAAAATCATGAGATGTAGGTTTTTGATTCTCAAGTATGAAGCGTAGACATTCGACTTCTGAACCAGTTGGGATAGAACTGGGCTCGGTAGAGGGAACAGCTTCAGTTTCAATTCTTGAACTAGAGGGAACCAATTGCTTCTGAGCCATTTGGGGGCCACCACTGCTGCTGTTCCTCTGAAGGATCTTAGCTTGTTGAGGACCTTCAGCAGGAGATTGGTTGGTAGGAAGAACAGATAGATTTGATTCCATCTGTTCCAATCGAGAGATCTGGTGTCTAACGCTTCTGCCTGAGGGTCCTCGTAAGGGGCTACATATTGAGGTAGTTTCTTGTTGTCGCTCGTTGCGAAGAGGTCTATCTGCAATTCTGGGACTTTTTCCAAGATGAGGGAGAATGAGTCTACGTCTAGGGACCATTCTATATCGGCTTTTAGCATCCGCCGTCACATTGCGGAACCCTTGCAGGTGAACTGCTGATAAGTGCCATCTCTTCTTCCTTGCCAGGCGGAAGATGGCTAGCATCACGTGATTGATGTGAGGTGATCTCGAGCCTTGTCGGTTTAGACATATCACTATCACCTCGCTGTCCAAGACCAGTCAGATGTGGACTGATCTTCGAGGGGATAGTTTTCTTCAACGTTAGGAAGACTGCAATAGCTTCCAAGATGTTGATGTGGAAAGTTTTGAACTGGTGCAAGCAATTCCCCTGCACTTTCCTTTGTTGGGAATGGCCTCCCCATCCTTCCAGGGAGGCATCTGTGTGAATTAAGACTGATGGTTGAGGTGGTTGTAAGGGAATTGCTCTTGTTAGGCTCTTGTCTGTTTACCAAGGCCTTAGAAGCGTTTGCAATTGGGTCGGTGTCAACCTTTGTTGATCTCTTTGAGCGTTTGATGCGTATCTTCTCCAGACTTCTGACGCATCCGTTAATTGTGCTTTTAGCACTGGGTCTGTCACTGCTGCGAACTGGAGAGAGACCAGTACTCTTTCCTGTTGGCATCTTGAAATCTTAAGTTTCAGTAATCTCTTGACAGATCCCGTTATCTCTCTCCTCTTCTTCGGTGAAATGGAGAGACGGTGTGACTGCAAGTTCTAATGGATTCCTAACCATTGAAATTCCTGAGCTGGAGACAGGCGAGACTTCTTGCGGTTGATCTTGAAGCCTAGGTGTTCTAAGAACTGGATCACCTTTGTGGCTGCTTGTAGACAGGCTGTCTTGGATGCTGCCCACACCAGCCAATCGTCCAGGTATGCCCCTACCTGAATTCCTTCGAAGTGTAGTTGTTGGATGATTGTATCCGCAAGTTAAGTGAATATCCTTGGGGCTATGTTTAGCCCAAAGGGCATGGATGTGAAGGCATATTTCGTCTTCTGTAGCCTGAATCCTAGGTAGGAGGAGAGGTGGAAACTGACTGGTAGGTGCCAGTAAGCATCTGCCAGGTCTATTGAGACTGTGTACGCCCCTTTTGGTAGAAGGGTCCTTATGTATTGTAAGGTAAGCATCCGGAACTTGTTGTTCTCGATGAACTTGTTGAGTGGAGACAAGTTTAGAATGACTCTGAGTTTGTCCAAGTCCTTCTTGGGAACACAAAACAGCCTTCCCTGGAATTTGATGGACTTCATTTTCCTTATTGTCTTTTTGTTCAAGAGTTCTGAGGTATATTCTTCCAATAAGGGGGTTTAATGTTGGAAGAATTGAGGAAAAGGGGGTGGAATTTTGTTCCATTTCCAACCGAGTCCGTTCTTGATTAGGCTGTGGGCCCAGGAATCAAAGGTCCAACAATCCCGAAAGTGAAAGAATCTCCCTCCTACCTGGAGCACCTCATTGCTGAGATTTTCCTGAGGATTTACTTCCGTGACCACATCCTCCTCTACCTCTTGAGGGGTTTCTTGAGGAGCCTCTTTTTGAGCCTTTACCTTTGGGGCAAAAGGTAGTTGTGTGCCTCTCAAAGCCTGAATTAAACACAGGCGAGTGAGCTACTAGCTGCTGGGGCACCATCTGAAAGGTGGTTTGCGGCTGAGCTACCATTTGGGGCACTGTGGTCATGGTCAGAGTTGGAGGTTGTACAGGCCTGCGTGGTTTCTTTGTCTTCCTGTTTTTAGGTTGCGGACCAGCGTCTGAGGATGATGTCCTCTTGGAAGACATGCCCCACTTCTGGAGAAGGTTCCTATTCTCTGTGGCAGCTTTGGCAATGACCTCCTGAACCAAATCTTATGGGAAGAGGTCGTTGCCCTAGATACATGAAGTGATCAGCTTCCTGGGTTCATGTTTGACCGTTGCTGCGGCAAACACATGCTCTCTACAGGCCCTCCTGGACCTGACGAAGGCATACAAATCCTTAACAAGGGTACCCATGTGAGTCTTGGCTAAGACCATGTACATGTCTAGGGTATTGGAAAGGCCTGCACACTTTTCCATGTAGCTCTGAAGAGACAAAGAAGCGGCTAGTCTCTATTTTGTCTCCTGTTCCCTTCTCAAAAGATGCTCTGGCAGTTTTGGAAGGTTCTCATTGAACTGCTGACCTGCTATCTCCGGATCCAGTTTAGAGACGGAGAAGGTTAGATGAACCTCGTTCCATTCCTTCTCGCAGTTTTCAGTGGAAGCTCTGGAAGAAGGAATAATGAAGGTAGGATGCCTCTTGCTCCAAGCTGAAACTTTAGGGCAGTGATTCTCAAACTGGGTGCCGTGGCACTCTGGGGGGCCATAGACAGCGCCTAGGGGTGCGGCAAAACAACAAGAGGAATTCTGTGATTTACTGGCAGATGACACTTGGTGTGAAAAATTGTCTTACTTAACTGACATCTTTGACCTTTTAAACAAGGTAAATGGCAGCATGCAAGGAAAATCAGAAAATGTTTTTATCTTCCACTGATAAAATTAAAGCACTGAAAGAAAAACTGCAACTGTGTGGTGGCAAAGTAAAAGAAGGCAATTTGGACATGTTCTCACATGTTGCAGTAGCAGCAAACAGTGGTGACATAATACCCATTATTTCTGAGTATCTTGCAGTACTGGAAAAACAACTTCAGCACTATTTCCCAGATATATGCACTGAAAACTATGACTGGATAAGAAACCCATTTGTTGCATCTATATCTACCCAATCTCAACTTACCCTCATGGAAGAAGAGCAGTTAATGGAATTGCGTCATGATCGTGATCTAAAGTTATTGCACATGCAGCTGCCTCTTGACGAATTCTGGGTTCATATCAAGACTAAGTATCCTCATGTTGCCAAAGAAGCTCTGGTAATGTTAATCCAGTTCTCTACTTCTTACCAATGTGAGTTGGTGTTTTCTGCTCTAGCAAACATTTAAACTAACAAAAGGGAAAGGCTGAAAACTTTTGAGGAAGAAATGAGAGTATGTTTGTCCACCATTCAACCCAATGTGAAACGGATCTGTCAGTCACATCAAGCACACACATCTCACTAAAATAGGTGTTTTATTTTTTCTTCTTTGCTTAAGGGTGATTACCATTTTCTTTTTATTCAGTCTGCATTCATAACTCTACTTCAAAACTTCTAATATGCTCTTTGTATTTCTGCATTGTATGGTGGTGCTGCATTTGGTTTGATTATGGATGATAATAAAAATGATAATAATGTCTAGTGTTTTATATAGCGACGTTTCTCCTTAATGGATTCAAAGCCGCTAGCACAGTAATTATATTCATCAAATAAGTTAATTCATGAGATATGGTGGGGTGGTGAAGAAGGGGTGCCACAGTAATGGTTACATCAGTTTAGGGTGCCATCAACTGAAAAAGATTGAGAACCACTGCTTTAGGGTCTTGGACAGGAGAGCCTGTGCCTTGTCATGCTCGAAGATGATGACTTCCTCACGAGATGCTGGTTCATCCCGCAGTCTCACGTAACAATCTGGGTATGCCGACAGATTAGGCCAGAATTGGAGATCTTCAAGGGGTTTAGCCCCAACTTCTCGGAGATATAAAGCTTCCCATCCATCATGGGCATATGCTCCGTGTACCTCCAGGGGTTGGCTTCGGAGCATTGAGGTAAGTTAGGAAAGCCTCTGAGAATGCCCGGGCGTTTCACTTCTCTTACCTCCTTCTTCGTCTCTTTGAGATCTTGCTTAATCTCCTGTTGTTCCTTGCAAAACATTGCCATCATCTGTTGAATAGACTCTGGGAGCGCTTTGCTCCTGGCTATCAGCGGATCTAGATGGGGAGTTGGGGCTGAAGAGGTTGATGGCACAGGTTGGTATGCCGTCACTGAAAACTGAGGGTCTTCAGTTACCGTTGACACGGATCCTTCTTCCTCCGTAGGTGGTTGAACCACCTCTTCTACAGGGTCTTCTTGTAGAAGATCCTTTTCGGTATTGGTAGACATCTCCGACATCCGTTCCTGATGGATGTCCTTGCCTTCGAGTGCCTTGATGTCAGCATCCACCGCCAGTTGGATGAATGGAGGCTTGACCTGTACCTGGGGCACAACCGCGTCAGATTGGGCCTTAGGGAACAGAAGGCACCTCATAGCTTCATTAGGTAGGTAAGGTCCCGGAGAGTTCTTTTGGAACCCTCTTACCCACCTCAGAAGAGTTTCTCTTGCTTTATCCCTTGACTCTGTAGTCTCAGGGACATCTTCACCAAATCCCTCGGTCATCAGAGCCGAGCAGATGGCGCAACCCTTCGGGTCCCAATACCTCTGGGTTTCAGTTACTCTTGTGGTTGCAGAACACGACTGCACACTTCACTTTTGGCTCCTCCTGTAAGGAAAAAAAGGGTGAAATGAGTATTGGGTTATTTATATCATTGATATAAATGCACATGCTTAACAATAGTATTGCTTACTATTATTTTTAATAGCTTAGGATAGTAAGCTAGAAAAGAAGTAGGAAAGACACATATCTGTATTTCCTGTCCAGGCAATTGCTGTGACCTCCATCAATATTAATATTTCTAATTTCCCTATTAGGGTAAATACAGAGTGGAATAACTCCCGTATGTAGAGCCGGAGTCGGTGAATATTTGCACTAACTCCTCCACTTGTAGAATATTAATACTGAATGGTAATTATCAGTGTCCCGATGATCTAGGATTCATGAGGATGTTGAAGGAATACATTTTATTCTGTCACAACAATAGACTGTAAAAGGATGCACAGAGTATGTTGGAAAGATTTATACGACTGTATCATTATATACTGCAGTTTTCTAATTCCTGTATTGTTATATTGTAATACTGCAGGAATACTGGCTACTGTAGTTTTACCAGTATACTACCGGGGTTAGGCTAGTGCCTAGTGGCACTAACTGATAGGGAAAGAGAAAGAATGGGAAAGAGGATTCCGTATTATTATAGTTTAGTACGTAATTAGAAGTGTAGGGGGCTATTGCCTTCTACAGCCTCCTTCCCAGAATGAGAGTTCTAATGGAAGGGAAGGAATGCATTTGATTCTAACTTCCATCCAGCCACAAATTCTGTTGCCAGCTGTACTGCCGGTTGCAAGGTTTGTGGATGGCAGTCCAAGAGAGGACTGAAGAATTCTCAACAGTATAATGGGTTTCCCACCGGCAGCCGTCAGGGCTGGCTCAGCCTTTCCCGGAGCTTTCACTTCCGTTAGTGAGTTGGTCGAGGCGGTAACCTAACCGCCGCTTGTAGGAACCTGGCTGGTAACCCAGTCAGCCCGGCAAGCGGGGATGATTGTAGAATACCGGCCAAAGGAAATTTGTGATGGCTAGGCTGACACTAAAGGACAGAAGGGGGAGGGAAAGGGTTCTTATAGTTTACAGGAAAGAAAGGCGAGTATGCCGCCTATTTTCGGCTGTAAATCAAGGAAGCATGGCTTCCAGTATCGACGCCGTCATGGGCGGCAGGGGAACAAGAATTCCCCTGCCGGCGACATTGTCGGATATAAGACATGTCTTCTAGTCTAAAAGGGAGAAAGGTGGTGGCAATTATGCCGCCCACTTTCAGTTGTAGACTAGGGAAGCCTAGCTTCCTTTGCTGACAACGTCACAGCCGGCAGGGTAATAACGATTCCTTTCTCGATGACATTGTCGGCTACCCTGAGTTACTCGGCGGCAAAGAAGATCGACGGTAAAACACTATCCATGTCAAGCCGGAGTTAACTACTCGTTGATGATGACAGAAGATAGGGTTGCCTCCTGGGATAGCGGTGCTCAGGGGAGAAGAAGGGTTTATCCTCTTTTCTCTAAAAGAGAAGCGTATCGAATTATACCAATAATTCTAGGGGATATATATATCTCCGACCGAATTAATAGAAACGATACTGGAGGTTAAACAATGGGATTAATGTTACTAACGTATACTAAACAGGTGAGGCTAGCCTAACTCGAGTGGGGACCACGGCTACGAGTGATACCACCAAAGCCCTATCGGATACGAAAGAAACCTTATATTTTGGAAAAGGAAATATTATATATGTATATGCGATCTTCACTAGTATAATTTTGCCTAACTAGATAGAAAATTCTTTATAGCTAAATACCAGGAACGTCGCACTACTAACTAAATAATTGCATTTATGGCGTGCGACAGCGGTCTCAAAATGGCCCTGTGAGAAGGGAGCTATAAAGTTATACACAGGAAAGATCAAATACTCAACTTTCCAGAGGATGAAACTGCTGGAGATTGCATGATAATATTCCTTGAAAACAGTATCAACACCGAGAGAAACGTGGGAGAGCACCGTACTTAAATGCTATTATTATTATTATTATTATTACTATCCAAGCTACAACCCTAGTTGGAAAAGCAAGATGCTATAAGCCCAGGGGCTCCAACAGGGAAAAATAGCCCAGTGAGGAAAGGAAATAAGGAAATAAATAAATGAAGAGAACAAATTAACAATAAATCATTCTAAAATAAGTAACAACGTCAAAACAGACATGTCATATATAAACTATTAACAACATCAAAAACAAATATGTCATAAATAAACTATAAAAAGACTCATGTCCGCCTGGTCAACAAAAAAGCATTTGCTCCAACTTTGAGCTTTTGAAGTTCTACTGATTCAACCACCCGATTAGGAAGATCATTCCACAACTTGGTAACAGCTGGAATAAAACTTCTAGAGTACTGCATAGTATTGAGCCTCATGATGGAGAAGGCCTGGTTATTAGAATTAACTGCCTGCCTAGTATTACGAACAGGATAGAATTGTCCAGGGAGATCTGAATGTAAAGGATGGTCAGAGTTATGAAAAATCTTATGCAACATGCATAATGAACTAATTGAACGACGGTGCCAGAGATTAATATCTAGATCAGGAATAAGAAATTTAATAGACCGTAAGTTTCTGTCCAACAAATTAAGATGAGAATCAGCAGCTGAAGACCAGACAGGAGAACAATACTCAAAACAAGGTAGAATGAAAGAATTAAAACACTTCTTCAGAATAGATTGATCACCGAAAATCTTGAAAAATTTTCTCAATAAGCCTATTTTTTGTGCAATCGAAGAAGACACAGACCTTATATGTTTCTCAAAAATAAATTTACTGTCGAGAATCACACCTAAAATTTTGAAAGAGTCATACATATTTAAAGAAACATTATCAATACTGAGATCCGGATGTTGAGGAGCCACCGTCCTTGACCTACTTACAATCATAGTTTGAGTTTTGTTAGGATTCAACTTCATACACCATAATTTGCACCATGCACTAATTCTAGCTAAATCTCTATTAAGGGATTCACCAACCCTAGATCTACATTCAGGGGATGGAATTGATGCAAAGAGAGTAGCATCATCTGCATATGCAACAAGCTTGTTTTCTAGGCCAAACCACATGCCATGTGTATATAGTATGAAAAGTAATGGGCCAAGAACACTACCCTGTGGAACACCGGATATCACATTCCTATAATCACTATGGTGCCCATCAACAACAACTCTGAGATCTATTACTTAAAAAATCAATAATAATGCTAAGAAACGACCCACCCACTCCCAAC
The DNA here is from genome assembly GCF_036898095.1 of Palaemon carinicauda. Taxonomy (NCBI): domain Eukaryota; kingdom Metazoa; phylum Arthropoda; class Malacostraca; order Decapoda; family Palaemonidae; genus Palaemon; species Palaemon carinicauda. The sequence goes on along the minus strand of NC_090732.1, from coordinate 53,766,162 downwards.
TGTTTCAGTTTGAAAACAAGGGCCTCATGATTAACACGGTCAAAGGCAGCACTAAAATCAAGGCCAATCATACAAACTTCCCGACCACAATCAAGGGATTTCTGTACAGCATTGGAGATTGTGAGAAGGGCATCCCATGCTCCAAGGCCTTTACGAAAACCAAATTGCAAACTAGGGAGTAGGTGATTACCCTCAGCAAACCTATTAAGACGTTTTGCCAGAAGACTTTGAAAAACGTTAGATAATATGGGAGTTATGGAAATTGGGTGGTAATCAGTGGGATTTGAGCTACCACAAACACATTTACATAGAGGAGTAACATTACCAATTCTAAAACTAGTGCTAAAAGCTCCTCTTCTTGCTAACTTGCGCAAAATAACAGATAACTTTGGAGCTAAGAAATCTGCTGTCTTTATAAAAAACAAAGGAAAAATACCATTTGGATCTACACCTCCATAAGCATCAAGGTCCACCAACAGAGCTTTAATCTCACGAGATCGAAAAGCTAAACTAGTTAGTTTAGCCTCAGGAAAACAGGAATGAGGAAGTTCAAGTTTTTCATTATTCTGTTTACTGTCAAAAACATCAGCCAATAGGGTTGCCTTTTCCTTTGGACAGTGAGTGACTGAGCCATCTGGTTTAAGTAAAGGAGGAACTGTTGCATCTACACCAAAGAGTGCAGATTTAAGGGTAGACCACCATTTATGTTCCTGAGTTGTACCAGAAAGTGTTTCTTTTATGGTTAAATTGTACTCCTTTTCAGTTGACGCATAAACTCTCCGAGTAAAAGCTCGAAGCTGAGTATAGTTGTTCCAGGTCAAATCTGATCTGTTACCCTTCCAAAGATGATAGGCCTCCTGTTTCTCCAAATAAGCACGTCTACAATTATCATTGAACCACGGTTTGTCCTTCACTCGGTACCTTAGCACACGAGAAGGGATACGCCTATCAATTATGTTGACTAGATTCTCATTCAAAGGGACAACAGGATCTACACTATTATATAATTGTGACCAATTCAAGCATAAAAGATCATGTTAAATCCCATTCCAGTCTGCTTGGGATTTCATATAAATTTTACAAGAATATGATATATCAGGGACAGGCTGCTCAGTCTTCACTAATAATGAAATCAAGGCATGATCAGATGTCCCGACTGGAGAACCAGCATTACTAGTTATAACGCCAGGGGAGTCAGTGTATACGAGTAGCTTCATTTATGATTTGCTCACAGCCTGATTCAGAGGCAAAGTCTAAAGCTCTTAAGCCATGGCGATCGGTAGGAGAGATAGAACTTAACCACTCCCTATCATCTTCTTGTATCTTAGCCATAATGGTAAGAAGACAATCGAAGATAGAATCATCTATGTCTGGATTCCGGTAGATCGAACACAAATAAAAGTTGTTATGCCTGCCACAAACTTTTATACCTGAATCTCATGACATCCACATTATTAGCAGGACTTGTAAAAAGCAGGGTACTCGGTCCTAATATACACCGCCATTCCCCTGGCCCTAGGGATGGCATCACGTTTCAACATTATTGGCTTCTTAAAACCAGTTATAAGGAGCTCAGATGAGTGCCTCATATTAGAAACCAAAGTTTCTGAGCACAAAAGAATATCATACTGTCTGGACGCAACTGTAAGGTCTTGGATATTTGCATGAAGACCACGAATATTGCAATACAGAAGACGACATTGACGAAATCTAGGACGTACTGGTCCCGGATTTCGCTCAATGTCTCCAGACAGCATAAGAATTAATAGAAATAAAAAAGAGACATCATACTTAAAAACTAGGTTAACAAGAATTATAACAAAAACAATACGTACAGAATTATAAACAAAGTGATTGATGATACCCATAGACTATAGTAAAAAGTCGGAAAAACTGGTCAACATGGAGGAGCCGATACACCATGCAAGGCTAAATACCCTCCAGGATAGCCACTTCAACTGAAGGGAGGACAGTAAGGATGGTTTTGAGGAGAAAAATAATCAGAAAAAGGAAAAAACAACCTCTTGATAAACCACCAGGCATCCATGGCCCTTCTATTAAGCCTGCCCAACACACCATTCCAAAAAAAACAAGAGGAAGAAAAAAAAAAGAAAAAAAATAAGATAGAATAGTGTGCCTGAGTGTACCCTCAAGCAAGAGAACACCAACCCAATACAGTGGAAGACCATGGTACAGAGGCTATGGCACTACCCAAGACAAGAGAACAGTAGTTTAATATTGGAGTGTCCTCCTAGAAGAGCTGCTTACCACACTAAAGAGTCTCTTCTACCCTTACAGAGAGGAAAGTACACTGAACAAATTGCAGTACAGTAATTAACCCCTTGGGTGAAGAAGTGTTAAGTTTCTCATTGTTGTCAGGTGTATGAGGAAAGACGAGAATATGTAAAGAATAGGCCAAACTATTCTGTGTATGTGTAGGCAAAGAAAAAATAAGCCGTGACCAGAGAGAGGGATCCAATGCATTACTGTCTGGCCAGTCAAAGGATCCAATACCTCTCTAGTGGTAGTATCTCAACGGGCGGCTGGTGCCCTGGCCAATAATGCGCCGTAGTAGTACAGGGAGGGGGTCCACCGCGTACCTTGATAATGGCTCCCCTTCGTTCGCCACTCTTCCCCCTGAAAGAGTAAAATCTATTCGGTGTACCAACCGTGTGTCACACAATTGTACATAATTCCTTTTGTATATATTATGCTTGTATCTGCGCTCTTCCCTCGCACTAAAAAGAACCTGAATGATCATGTCTCCGGTTTTGCTCTGTAACATTGTCTGTCTCTCGAACATGTTATGTCCTGTTGCCTTGAGGTTTTGTATATAAAGGAGAGTGTTCCTTAATAAAAAACTCAGTTGATTGCATCCTGCCTTTGAGTTCACAACCCTCTCTCGGCCCGTCACATTGGTGACCCCGGAAGTCAACTCGCTCCCTCCGCCTTCCACCCCCACCCCCTCGCCCCTTCATCGTTGGTACTATGGCGGACTTTACGGCAGTTGGTGCTCCGGCCGCTCCATTCAAACTTTCATCGTTTGCCAGCGGAGAGGCGTTTGCTTGGTTTCAGCGCGCAGAAGTCCAGTTTCGTATCAGGGGCGTGACTCGCTCAACCACCAAAGCGGATTATGTTCTCGCGGCGATACCCGAGGACACCTTCCCAGAAATATCCGACTGGCAACCTAGCAATGACCCTTTTAGCTCTGCTTAGCATCTGCGGGATGGCTCCCATACCTTCTTCAGCTGCTGACGGAAGTCCCGAGAGAACTCCCTCCATGACACGATCTACTCAGATCTACTGTGATCATCTTGGACAGAGCCGTGAGTTGCCTACAATCTTCACACCTGGACACTTTCCAGCTTCTCCTTACATGGAGAAGCATTTACAGCAAGTTGCGAATGAATGTTCCTCTAGAATTCTCCAGTTGGTGGCTAACAGGCTAGTAGACCACCTTGGTGGTTGGCATCGTGGATGAGGGTATCTACTCCCCCCCCCCCTCGTTTCCCCTTTCCAGCGTTGTGGAGTTTTCTTGGATAACTTCGGGGAAAAAGTCAATCTCGACGAAGAAAGACTAACACTCGTGTGTGAGCCTCGCCTTCAGTCCAAAAGAAATTAACCTTTTCTCCTTGTCGGTATTGTCTCTCTTCACATTGAGTTTAAAGCCTACTTGCCCTCAGTTGGAAGTTAGACTTTCTCCACGGGGCATGATTTGCGTCCTTTGGTCTCTGAAGAGTGTCTCCTGATGACCCAGGATACCAAACAACAGATTTTTAATGACCTTGAAAAGAAGTTTCCCGTTTGTGTTGGCTTTGGCCAAAAGAGTCTGCAAATCCCATGGTGCGCCTTCATCTCTATCAACAGTTATGGGAAAAATAATACTCGACTTCGTTTCTGGCAGCTCAAATCCTAGATTCGAATGATTCAGATAGGAAATCCCTTGTAACATAACCAATGATCCAGATCAACAGCTATTATGCCGAGTGAGAACTTGAGGTGCTACCTCAAGAGAACTACCGGAGCTCGCCCCCTAGTGTCAGCACTCTTTGTCAGCTCAAGGAAGGTCAAAAGAAGGATCAACAAGAACACGTTCTTGGCTTGGAATTGCAAGTTCATAGACCAAGTATTAAATCCTGATCCTTCTCAATAGAGTAGATCTAGAGTTTATAACGTTAGGAACAGGAGTACATCCCTAGCATTTAAAAAGAACTACTCCATGAAGAATACTCCAGAATTAAAGCAGTGTTCTCCAGTCGGGTAGTGCCATATCCTTTGTACCATGGCCTTCAGTGTCTTGGATTAGTGTTCTCTTGTTTGAAGGTACACTCTGGCACACTATTCTATCTTATTTCTCTTCCTCTTTTTTTTTTTTTGGTAGTTTATTTATGAAATATCTTATTTAATGTTACTGTCCTTAAAAGATTTTAGTTTGATTGTTTATTTCTTTGCCTATGGTTTATATATTTCCTTGTCTCCTTTGCTCACTGGGCTATTTTTCCCTGTAGGAGCCCTTGGGCTTATAGCATCTTACTTTTCCAACTAGGGATGTAGCTGAGCTTGTGATAATAGTTTGTAATAAAGATAACAATGATAATGACGCGGGCTTCGCGAGCAGACGTGTACAGGAAAGTTTATTTATGAAATATCTTATTTAATGTTACTGTCCTTAAAAGATTTTAGTTTGATTGTTTATTTCTTTGCCTATGGTTTATATATTTCCTTGTCTCCTTTGCTCACTGGGCTATTTTTCCCTGTAGGAGCCCTTGGGCTTATAGCATCTTACTTTTCCAACTAGGGATGTAGCTGATCTTGTGATAATAGTTTGTAATAAAGATAACAATGATAATGACGCGGGCTTCGCGAGCAGACGTGTACAGGAGGCATCAAACGACCTTCCCCGCCCACTCCTTGAAAGATGTGACCCACAGGAACATGGGGATATTTTCCATTGGCCCTGTGGTGGCCACACAATAAATGGTTTAAGCACCCCAAGCTCCTTGATAGACAAGTAGTAGATTGTGGAGGGCAGAGTTTAACCATGGTTAAGTCTGGGATGAATGATAAAGAATGACTGACTTTCTGTTTTTCATCTTCTCCCCTAAAGGGGAACAGCACCTCCGGTACTCTGCAAAGCTGTCTGAAGGTAAAACTATTTCCTTTGTGTAACCTGGTATAGAGATAAATAGTTGTTACGTGCCTATACCCCCTGACAAGGTAGGATTGGGTAACAACTATGGTTAATTCAAAGATTCCTTCGTTTCTGAGAAGTCACACTGCTAGTATCACACAATCACACAGATAGCTCAGTCCGCTAACCATGCTTTGCTCAAATTTAGCGAGGTGTCAGGGTTTCTTCCTGCTACGCATGGAGCACGTACGGGAAAACCCCAAGTCAAATACCAACTAGTTGGTTTGGACTTTCCTCCCTCCTAATGGGTGAGCTTTCCCTATAAATAGCAAAAGGGTTAGTATTTAGTGTCGGAACAAATGACAAATTTGAAAGTAATTTTTATTTTTCGTAATGATAAAAACCTTGTGCTATTTATACAAATTAGCTGCCATCACCTATCCCCTGATATGTCCTGCTGGCAATAAAAAATGAATGGGACAACACAGCTGTGCGTGATTGGGGTAGCTGGCTACCCCCTACCCCCTGCTAACTAGTGGTAGGGTAGTTACACCTGGTTAAAAATCTTATGGCTAGTCTTCCAGTTTTGCCGAAAGTATGTTCCCTATAAATAGCTCAAGGTTTTTATTGTTAGGAAAAATACAAATTACTTTCAAATTTGCCACTTTGTAACTGCATCATTAATCAATTCTATTAATTGTTCTAGTACTGAATATCATCTGAAGCCAGATCATTAATGAAGAGTACAAATGGTTTGTTGAATCTAATAGTTTTTTTTTTTTTTTTTTTTTGGAAAACAAGTTTTCTTCACTAAGATAAATAATATGTGTTTTCATCAACTCAATGATTTTGTGTCTGATGTTAAGCTCATTTCCATTAAGTGCGTATGGGCCAGGTAGTGAGAAAAGTGAAGAAGAGCGGAATGAGTTCTGGAATGAATTAACTAGGTGTGTAGAAGGACTGGGTAGAAGGAATTATGTAGTTGTTATGGGTGACTTAAATGCTAGAGTGGGCGCTGGAGAGGTAGAAGGTGTCATTGGGAAGTATGGCGTACCAGGTGAAAATGAGAGTGGTGAGAGACTGGTAGATATGTGTGTTGAACAAGAGATGGTAATAAGTGCTAGCTTTTTTAAAAAGAAAGATAAAAATAAGTATACATGGGTAAGAGTGGCAAATGGAAGACTAGTAGAAAGGGCATTAATAGATTATGTGTTGATAACTAAAAGAATGTTTGGAAGATTGAAAGACGTGCACGTGTTTAGGGGTATGGCTAACGGTATGTCTGATCATTTTTTGGTGGAAGGAAAATTAGTTGTAGCAAAAGAGTGGGTGAATAGAGTAGGTGGATGTAAAAGGGACCTAGTGAGGGTTGAAGAGCTAATAAAACCGGGGGTAAAATGTAAATATCAGGAAAGGTTGAAAATGGCATATGACGAGGTGAGAGTAAGAGAAACTGGTAATTTAGAGGAGGAGTGGAAGTTAGCAAAAGAAAATTTTGTTGGGATTGCAAGTGATGTATATGGCAAGAAGGTTGTTGGAGGCAGCATGAGGAAGGGCAGTGAATGGTGGAATGAAGGAGTGAAGGTAAAAGTGGAAGAGAAAAAGAGGGCTTTTGAAGAATGGCTACAGAGTAATAGTATAGAGAAGTATGAAAAATATAGAGAGAAAAAGGTGGAAGTAAAGCGCAAGGTACGTGAGGCAAAGAGGGCAGCTGACCTGAGGTGGGGTCAGGGACTGGGTCAGTCATATGAAGAGAATAAGAAGAAGTTTTGGAAAGAAGTGAAGAGAGTAAGGAAGGCCGGCGCAAGAATTGAAGAGACAGTGAAAGATGGAAATGGAAGGTTGTTGAAAGGAGAGGAGGCAAGGAAAAGGTGGGCGGAATATTTTGAAAGTTTGCTGAATGTTGAGGATGATAGGGAGGCAGATATAATTGCTGTTCCAGGTGTTGAGGTGCCAGTGATGGGAGATGAGAATGAGAGAGAGATTACAATAGAGGAAGTGAGGAGAGCACTAGATGAAACAAGAGTAGGAAAAGCATCTGGTATGGATGGTGTGAAAGCTGAGATGTTGAAGGAAGGGGGTGTGACTGTACTTGAATGGTTGGTGAGATTGTTTAATGTGTGTTTTGTGTTGTCAATGGTACCAGTAGATTGGGTCTGTGCATGTATTGTACCACTATATAAGGGTAAGGGAGATGTGCATGAGTGTTGTAATTCAAGAGGTATTAGTTTGTTGAGTGTAGTTGGAAAAGTGTATGGTAGAGTACTGATTAATAGGATTAAGGATAAAACAGAGAATGCAATCTTGGAAGTACAGGGTGGTTTTAGAAGAGGTAGGGGTTGTATGAATCAGATTTTTACAGTTAGGCAGATATGCGAGAAATATTTAGCAAAAGGTAAGGAGGTGTATGTTGCGTTTATGGATCTGGAGAAAGCATATGATAGAGTTGATAGGGAAGCAATGTGGAATGTGATGAGGTTATATGGAGTTGGTGGAAGGTTGTTGCAAGCAGTGAAAAGTTTCTACAAAGGTAGTAAAGCATGTGTTAGAATAGGAAATGAAGTGAGCGATTGGTTTCCGGTGAGAGTGGGGCTGAGACAGGGATGTGTGATGTCGCCGTGGTTGTTTAACTTGTATGTTGATGGAGTGGTGAGAGAGGTGAATTCTCGAGTGCTTGGACGAGGATTAAAACTGGTAGGCGAGAATGATCATGAATGGGAGGTAAATCAGTTGTTGTTTGCGGATGATACTGTACTGGTAGCAGACACAGAAGAGAAGCTTGACCGACTAGTGACAGAATTTGGAAGGGTGTGTGAGAGAAGGAAGTTGAGAGTTAATGTGGGTAAGAGTAAGGTTATGAGATGTACGAGAAGGGAAGGTGGTGCAAGGTTGAATGTCATGTTGAGTGAAGAGTTACTTGAGGAGGTGGATCAGTTTAAGTACTTGGGGTCTGTTGTTGCAGCAAATGGTGGAGTGGAAGCAGATGTACATCAAAGAGTCAATGAAGGTTGCAAAGTGTTGGGGGCAGTTAAGGGAGTAGTAAAAAATAGAGGGTTGGGCATGAATGTAAAGAGAGTTCTATATGAGAAAGTGATTGTATCAACTGTGATGTATGGATCGGAGTTGTGGGGAATGAAAGTGATGGAGAGACAGAAATTGAATGTGTTTGAGATGAAGTGTCTGAGGAGTATGGCTGGTGTATCTCGAGTAGATAGGGTTAGGAACGAAGTGGTGAGGGTGAGAACGGGTGTAAGAAATGAGTTAGCGGCTAGAGTGGATATGAATGTGTTGAGGTGGTTTGGCCATGTTGAGAGAATGGAAAATGGCTGTCTGCTAAAGAAGGTGATGAATGCAAGAGTTGATGGGAGAAGTACAAGAGGAAGGCCAAGGTTTGGGTGGATGGATGGTGTGAAGAAAGCTCTGGGTGATAGGAGGATAGATGTGAGAGAGGCAAGAGAGCGTGCTAGAAATAGGAATGAATGGCGAGCGATTGTGACGCAGTTCCAGTAGGCCCTGCTGCTTCCTCCGGTGCCTTAGATGACCGCGGAGGTAGCAGCAGTAGGGGACTCAGCAGTATGAAGCTTCATCTGTGGTGGAAATGTGGGAGGTTGGGCTGTGGCACCCTAGCAGTACCAGCTGAACTCGGCTGAGTCCCTGGTTAGGCTGGAGGAACGTAGAGAGTAGAGGTCCCCTTTTTTGTTTTGTTTCTTGTTGATGTCGGCTACCCCCCAAAATTGGGGGAAGTGTCTTTGGTATATGTATGTATAGATGAGAATGTATTATATATGTACTTAATTCTGAAAATGAGGCAAATTTCTTCTCTATTCTTCTTTAGCTTAGAGTGTGTCGTACCTTATTGCCTTATTCTATGTTTGGGATACTCCAGGTCCCTCATTGTGAGGCACCTCGTATATCCACCGGAGAGTTGCTTATGCATCTTCCGGTGTATTTTGCATCTTCCAGTCTTGGATGGTCTGGGATGTATCTTAGGTGTTTATCGAGCTTATTCTTAAACACATCTACGCTCACTTCTGATATGTTTCTTAGATGAGCTGGCAGCGCATTAAATAGTCGCTGCATTATCAATGCTGGTGCGTAGTAGATTAATGTCCTGTGTGCCTTCCTTACTTTTCCTGGTATGGTTTTGGGCACTATTAATCTACCTCGGCTTGCTCTTCCTGATATTTTTAGCTCCATGAGGTTTTCAGTAATTCCTTTGATTAGTTTCCATGCTTGTATTATCATGTAGCGTTCTCTTCTCCTTTCTAGACTGTATAATTTTAAAAATTGCAGTCTCTCCCAGTAGTCAATGTAATTAACTTCTTTTATTCTAGCAGTAAAGGACCTTTGTACACTATTTGTGCAATATCCTTTTGGTAGTGTGGGTACCATATCACATTGCAGTACTCGAGTGTACTACGTACATAAGTTTTGTACAGCATAATCATGTGTTCAGCTTTTCTTGTTTTAAAGTGTCTGAATAGCATTCCCATTTTTGCTTTACATTTAGTCAACAGTGTTGCTATTTGGTCGTTGCATAACATATTACTGTTTAACATTACACCAAGGTCTTTAATTGCTTCCTTGTTTGTGATTGTCTCGTTAATAGGTCCCCTGTATGCATATACCATTCTTTCTCTGTTTCCATAACTTATTGATTCGAATTTATCGGAGTTAAATACCATCCTATTTATCTCCGCCCATTCATTATGAGATCATAATAACAAACAGCAGTGCAGCTAATACCGTACCCTATGGCATGCCAGATATTACCTCTGATTTCTCGTCATTTGTAAATACTATCTGTTTTCTGTTTTGTAGAAATTCTTTTATCCATTTTCCTATCTTTTCCTTAATATTATGCTTTCTCATTTTTCCTCCAATATATTATGGTCTACCTTGTCAAAGGCTTTTACAAAATCTAGATATACCACATCTGTGTCTTTTTCATTTATCATATTTTTGTATATGTTTTCATAGTGTGCTATCAGTTGGGTTTTTGTACTTTTTCTGGGCACAAAACCGTGTTCACCTATATTAAGCAAATTATTTTCAACCAAATGATCTATTATTTTCTTTTTTATTACCCTCTCATACACTTTCATAATATGTGATATTAGACTAACAGGTCTATAATTGCTTGCCTCTAGTCTTGATCCACTTTTGAAAATAGGGGTTGTATATGTTAATTTATGTTTAACATATATCTCGCTTATATCTACACTTTGTCTTAGCAGTATTGCAAGCGACTTTGCGATAGTGTGTACAGTTTTTTTTAACAAAATTGCTGGAACTCCATCTGGCCCGGCCGCTGATCCATTTTTAATTTCGTTTATAGCCTGCACAATATCTGATTCATTAATATCTATATCCGTTAGATATTCACTATTTTCTTCTCTCATTTCTGTTTCATTATTCTCATTCGCAATTCTTGACGTGAATTCAATCTTATATTTTTCTGCTAATATGTTGCATATTTCCTTTTTTTTATTCGTTAACCGTCCTTCCATTCTTAAAGGGCCTATTTCTAATCTCCATTTATTCATCTTTTTTGCATAGGAGTAAAGTACTTAGGGGTTTTTCTTGGTATTTGAAGTGTCCTTTCTTTTAAGCCCCTTTTTTTTCATTTTCTTTCGATCGTACAATCTTTTTTTCTGCATTTTCTATCTTACTTTTTATTTCCATCATTTTCCATACGTTTTTTTCTTTTGCAAGATTTTTCTTCCACTTTATAATTTTCTGAAATAAGGTCCTTCTGTCTCTTGGTATGCATGTCTGATGTTTGTTTTTTGTTCGGTACATATTTTTCAACAATTTTCTCCAGTATTTTGTACAATATATCCTTATTTACCTGTATATTATCACTTACTAATACATTTTTCCAATCTTTGTTCAATTCTTCATTTATTTCTGACCATTTTATATTCTTACCATAGAAATTATATTTTCCATATCCTTCCCATCGTTTTGTGCTTTGTTTATCTCTGCGTTCACTTGCTTTGGAATGGACTATTAATTCTATGGCATTGTGGTCTGAAATTTCCGTGTTATACACTATTATTTCTTTAACATAATTCACCTCATTCACAAATACTAAATCTAGGACATTGTCCTTTCTTGTTAGAATGTGGTTTATTTGTTGCATATTATGTTCTAATAGCATATCTTGAAGCTTTTCAAACTGCCTCTTATCTTCTGCGCTACTATTACTCTCTTTTTTATATGTATATATACAACCACTTTCTTCAATCTGTTCTTTTCAATCCATGAAAGGAAAGTTAAAATCTCCGGATAGGAGTATATTCCAGTCTTTATTGTTTCTACATATATCATCTATTTTTTCTATTATTATGTCAAACTCCTTAGTATTTGGGGGTCTGTAAACTACAATATTCACTAATTTTTCATATTCAAATTCTACCGCAATCAATTCACATTCTGTCTTGCTGTATTTTTCACAGACTTTTCCTTGATTTATGTCTCTTTCATATAATGCGGTTCCCCCTTGATTCCTATATGTTCTGTCTGATCTATATGTTTGGAAACCCTTTATCTGGTCGTCACTGCCAGTCTCTTGGGAATACCATGTTTTACTTATATTTAATATATCTATTTTTTCAATTTAGGTTAATTCTTCTAAGAATTCTATTTTCCTTTTAGAGTTACTCGTGACTAAACCCTGTGCATTCATCACTATTATGGTTTGTGTTTCATCCCCATTATTTAATATTGGCAATAATATGGATTCTCCCATGCTTCCTTCCTGTTCTGATATGATGTTCTTTTCTTCATTTCCAGGAATTCTGCCTTTAAAAAATCCAACTTTTCTATTATATTTGCTATTTCGCCTTCATATTAATTTTGTGTGTATACTTGCAATTATCCCCATATCTGCACCAACCCCTAGCATTATAGATGCATTCTTTGTAGTTGGGCTCTAATTGTGCATATTTGAGTTGAAAGGCATCATATCTTGGGGCCTCTTGTGCATAGCGCGGTATATACTCGGCTTGTTTTTTTTTGTTTCTTTTTTTTTGTTTCATTTTTCTTTTCTGTTTGCTGAGTTTTCTGTCTTTCTTTCATGGTTGCAGAATGCATATATTGACAATTTTTGTTGAATTTGCATCCTTTTCCTTCTTTCAGGTTTTTACATATTTTTGGATAGAGATCTCTGCATTCGTCTCCATATCCGTCTAAATACGCACATTTACCATATATTTCATAATTATGGCATATCTTTGGATGCTTGTAGTAGCATCTTTCGCCAAATCTGCAATTCCCTCTTTTCAGTGAATTGCAGACTATATCTTTTTTTTTTTTTCTTGTTTTTGCTCTTCCCTAAAAGTATGTAGGTCCGGGTAGAGTCTCTTGGGTCTATTATTTGTTTCCATATTTCTACGTAAGTATGTTGTTGAATGGCATCATATGTTGTATCAGTGATTTCCTCTGCATCCTTACACATATCTTGTTCATTTTTCTCTTCTTCTTCTTCTTCTTCTTCAACTATTTGCAGATTCAGTCTCGACTTAATTATATTTTCTATTTCATACTAAGCATGTTGAGCAGAATACCTTTGTGTCTTTAGTACTTATTTTTTGTTGCACTTCAGCGTAATTAGAATGTGTTGGTACATGGCATACATCGCATTTCCTTAATAATTGTTGCGGGTTAAGAATACTGTACCACATCTTACATGTATCGCACCATTTTGGCATTCTTTTTCCCAATGCATCAATAAGCACATTCGCCATATTGGACTTTTCATTGTTCTTGAATGGAATGTGCTGATTGATGTAGACTTTCTTTACAAGTCTCTTTATCACCTGGATCTTCTTTGGAATTTCTTCTATTATTTTGATGATGTTTTCCGCAGACTTGCTCCAGTTTGTTGGATCATATTATTTCAATATGTTTGAGAATATTTTTCCGTCACACTGGTTGGAGCTGTTTGTGACCTCTGTTACCTGTAGATCTAGTGCTTGTTGTGCCAACTCATGGAATTTACTCTTGCTCTTGCCGATTGCAACAAAATCCCTCCAAGACTTGTTTGTGTTAGAGGCTGCCATCTTGTTCAGATTTTTAGTATTTCACAAGATAACTATCCTATGCCGACGTTTTATCCCACTCTTCTGACCTCAAACTAATCACCGATTATTCACGTAAACTTGTATCTATATTGCACTTGATAGGCTTTTGTTATTCGTGTTAAATCATCTGATTTTCTCTGATCACAAAATGGGACTCACTAGCATACAGTAACACTCACTCAGAGAGAGAGAGAGAGAGAGAGAGAGAGAGAGAGAGAGAGAGAGATAGTAGGTTGCGACTCAAAAGCGGGATGAAAGCAACTGAGTACTGTACTTTATTATAGACACATCGGGTATATATACACACTAGGTCCCAGCAAGAAGGTCACATAATACAACATGCTATTTCTTGTCCAACCGGCAACCGGTTCTGTTAACAGTTAACAATGAGAATGGGGAGCCATGTACCACCCATGTGTCACACGATCGTACATAGTAACGACATTTCTCTTTTTTGTATATATTATCCTTTGTATCTTCGTTCTCCCTTCGCACTGACAGCAACTTGCATGAACCTGTCTGCTTTTCTCATTGTTAACTGTTAACAATGAGAAAAGCAGACAGTTTCATGCAAGTTGCTGTCAGTGCGAGGGGAGAGCGAAGATACAAAGGATAATATATACAAAAAAGAGAGTTGTTGTTGCTATGTACGATCATGTGACACACGGTTGGTACATGAAAATAGAAATCTCGTTACTATGTACGATCGTGTGACACACGGGTGGTACAAGTGGCATAGTTTAAGCTTCATTTTGGAAACAATCACTTTTTCATGGCAATGGAGCTCTGATATCTTTTCCTTGAAGTAACAAATTGAAGGAATTCATAGATTCTTATGTGACAAGCCTATGAGAAAACAGACTGAGAATTTTGTATGGATGTCTTGCTTAATGTATACCAAGAACTGCTGCTTTTCTCCATGTAGTGCAAAAACTCTCTTCCAGATGTTCCCCATGGAAAGCCACCTGTGCTTGAATATAATATCTCAGAATTAGAATAATTGTCTTGCATAATATAGAAAACAAACAAGAAATAAGTGTGTTCGCTATAATGAAGTTAACTCTTTAATTACTTCACTGAAAACATTGTTCAACTTATTGTGCGTGGTTTTCATTGCTAATGCATGGCGGTGAATAGTGCAAAGTGTATTAATAATATCTGGCGATTTTTGCTTAACCAAAGTTTGAAAACCAGAATGACAACCAAGCATTGTTAAATAGTATGTTTTGGAGCTGAGAGTTTCACAAAACGAAAATTCTTCCAGGTGCCTGTCATCTACATTTCGTACCTACATGCAAAGTTGATTAAGATTGGAAATATTCTACTAACAGAACTATTAGAAATGTAAAATAATCATAACTGATTGCTTTTATTTACACCCTCTCGTTTAAACAGTCAAGATAGTATGTGCAATGTACTTATCATTGAATTTTTTAAATTTACATCATTCAAAATGTACTGCATAATACCTATGTTGTAATTATAGAAGAGTCCCATGTCCATTTTACATTGATATAACTTCGCTATTTTTTCTTTCACCAGTTTATTATCTCATAAGAAAAATAGTGAGAGATACATATTGTGGTAAAGAATATATTTCACAAACAAAAGAACATTTGGTAGCATGTATCAAATGCCAAACCATATGGTGAATATAATCCTAATCAGGGCCTACATATGAAGATGGTAAAACAATAGGATTTAGTGATTTTGTGATCCCTTCGTGGTCCACATAAGATGCCTTTGCAGTTCCCCAAAGGACCGTTGACCCCAGTGTGAGAACCACTGATCAAGATAATTTTCAGGTATTGGATTTGTCAGTACCAATACCACCTCAGTGTTTAGGCACTACACCTAGCATAGGATAGTACACCCGGAGTGAGAGTGATGGACAGTAATTGAATACAACAATGCGATAGGGAGCATTACTGTATGGGTTAAAATATTCTAAAAGATACCTGGGGCCTAGCCATAGAAAGAGAATCGTTCATGCAGGCAGCACAGAAAAATAAATCCAGTACACTTCTGTTGTATGTACATTTACAACCAACCATCCAGGACTCAACTTCTTCAACTCAAAATCTTTTGACCAATCGTGCTTGGGTCATGTGAATATTATCATCGACTCTGAGGAAGGAATTCAAATGAATGCATATAAATGACATTAGAAATTCACGCCATAATTCACTTTAGACTCTTTGTAATATGTTGAAAAAATAAATAGGGTTTAGTAAAATTTATAAATTCCTTTAACCTATCTCATAACTTTATTTTTATGAATTACGCTATTTCTATAAGACCACCTTAACAGGATGTGTAAAGTTAAATGATGAAACAAATGGTCAGTCAAAACAACGTAAAACATAATGAGTACAGTTAATAAACATTTACTCAGTTATCTCGTGAATGAAAGGGTTAATCAAACAAGAAATCTGCCAAAGGTATAAAATTTAACACAGGAGGTAAAATTAAATACAGGGGGAACTTTCAACAGCTTAAACATGGTAATCCTGTGTATAAGGGTTAGTGAAACCTTGGACAACTATTAATAGAATCATGTCCGATGTCCATTAAGATAACTATTATCAAATACAGTACAATGGACACGAGTTACAAACCCAAACACCGTATGCATGCCCGAATGTTCTAAGTCAGACATTTATCTTAAGTAATTATATGAAATCACCTAATTATGTATTAACTAAGGTTGAAATGTGTCCACATATACCATTTTAGCTTGCGTAAGTTTCCGATCCTGTGGCTCAGGTGTAGTTTATTTTGGGTACTAAAGAAGACAACTTTTAGTCTGTAGGACCCTTAGTTTTGGCTGTTCTGTTACTCATCAAAGGAGGGTACTGATTCAAGGAGCGTCTTCCTCTTCAGGAGGCATAAGGTGGGGAGGTTCACAAAGGATTGGTCATATGGGTCTCCAGGAGCAAGATCCTGTCACAGCATTCAGCATGGTATTCAAAGCTTTAATGGGACATTTGAAGAGGAGAAATAGCTGACCTGTCCTTCCAAATAGATTAAAAAAGCAATGTGTGAGACTTCTAGGCCTTCCCAGTTTTAAATTACATTTTAGAATCAGGAAATGGAATTGATTTTTCTGTAGAAGTAGAGGTCTTGAAGATTATCTAAATAGAATACCAGGAGTAATTTTGTGCTTCCAGGGGATAACTTTGATTAAAACCTGTGTGGCATATACAATAATTAATTTAATGTCGGATCTAAAAGTTCCTAATTAACACAGACTTGAAAATTATTCAGAGAGATGTAAATGAAATATATAATTCTAATGTAGAATTAAGTCTTGAGAGATAAATAAGAAAACGGAAAGGTAACTGAAATAAATTATGAACGATATGAATAAAAATAAAAAAGAAGGATAAGTATTGTGGAGAAATTGATTTTATTTTTTATTTATTAAGTGGTAACCTGTTGTTCAGGGAAAATCTCCCTACACCATCTTACAAAGATCAACTTGGGAAGAAAGAAGCGCTAACACTCAAGGGCACAAACACCCTGGTAAATACTTTGGTGATGCTGTTCACAAACATTCACTTTAAATAGAAATCTGTACTCTGTCAAGAGACCTAGCAACTCCACATGTGAAAAAAAAGTAAATTGATGGCCTACTTTAGCTGTCAATTCTAAAGCTATCCCACTCTAAGGCTCTGTTTCGGCATCGTCCTAGGGACGCCAGTGAGATGCTGGACGGGAATTTTACTTTATAGATGGAAACAATGACAGTGGAGGAGAGCAGGGATGTACTATAGCAAAGTTAAAGATAAGGATCTTTACCTTTGAAGCACTGAGTATAAATACTAAGTATAACTCGCTAACACACTATTGCCCTTAAGTTATTTAGACAGGATACTCCTTTCAACATATCGCGTATGCTATCCCGAGATTAAATGTTCATATTACAGACATAATCAGTCAAAGAGAGTAGAAATACAAACAGGTTTAACCCTGGATAGGTACGGTCCTCGGACACCCCTTTAAGGGTATACTCGGACGCGAACGACCCCGACGCCAAAAAAAATTCTTGAAAAATCAGTTTTTGCAGTAACCTCCTTTTTTCTTTTGCCAAAAAAAACTTCAATGAATGCTTAAAACAACTGTAAAGATAAATACTACTCATCTGCAGAAAAACTATTTATTATAAATATTTTAAAAAATTAAGTAGAAAAAAAAAAGACCTGACATAAAAATTCATAAAAAAAAAGTTTATACATATATACACAAATCCTTTTAGGAATTGATTCTTGAATGTTTAGGACACATCTTGATGTATTTTGGATGAAGTCAGACCCATGGAGGTGAAGATCTGAAATGAGAAAAAAAGGGTAACTATTTTTGGCCAAAAAAAATTGTCCAAAATTCATGAATTATTTTGGGTACCCAAATGAAATAGGAAGTGGCTAATTTTTTTAGGGAATAAACATATGTTATCCTAAAATAGAAATATGTAAAAAAATCTTCATTATTTTGTAAATTACATTTATATCAGGGGCCATATCTAAAGGTAATTTTTTGAGTACTTGGAAATTTCGTAAAAAAAATACATATATTTAATATATAATATGATATTTATGCAGGTAAAAATATACCAAAATATCACAAATTCTATAGGGAACAAGAATATATATAGATAGGGCAGCTTACGCTTCGGATATGTCCACAAAATGGCCGCCAACCACACTGACTCAGACTCCCTAATCTGCCACTTGAAATGTAGGAAGGGTATGTCAATTTCAAGGTGTTATTTACTAATCTAATTATTATTGGATATGCATAAAAATTGTATGGTGGGTTGCTGGATAATTGTCGATTATTTTACGACTATAAAATTAAAATTCTGACCCAAAAAATTTTTTTTGAAGGGAAATAAAATCGAAAAAAAAAATGTAAAACAATATTTTAGCTAAAAAAATTTGATGATATTCAATCAAAAAAAAAGTAAACAAAATTTTCGGACAAATAAACATCTAGAGGAATCATTACTCTGTGATAGTTCCTTAGTACGTAGTAATTTTGAAAGAATTGGGAAAAAACGAAAAAATGGCAATCACCGGAAAATCGAACACATACCTATATATACGCCATATCTGGCTAAAAAAAAGATAGGCATGGGTAGCCAGATCATCTAGAAACACTTTCCAACACTATAAAAATATAAGTTTTGCGACACTACTTGCCAATTCCTTACGGTAACATGACTAAGCAAAAAAATGCAAAACAAATAAAAAGGGGCACTCGTGGAAAAATGGCCATTCTAATATACGGCATTTCAGAAAAAAAAAATTTCAGCCACGTGCTAGGCAAACCATCAAGGCATATTTTCCGACAAATAAACATATAAATGAAATATTACTCTGTGATAGTTCCTTAGTACGTAGTAATTTTGAAAGAAATGGGAAAAAACGAAAAAATGGCAATCACAGGAAAATCGAACACATACTTATATATACGCCATATCTGGCTAAAAAAAAATAGGCATGGGTAGCCAGATCATCTAGAAACACTTTCCAACACTATAAAAATACAAGTTTTGCGACACTACTTGCCAATTCCTTACGGTAACATGACTAAGCAAAAAAATGCAAAACAAATAAAAAGGGGCACTCGCGGAAAAATGCCCAACATTCTAATATACGGCATCTCAGATAAAAAAAAAAGACATGCACGTGTTAGCCCAACCATCAAGGCACACTTTCTAACACATAAACATGAAAAAAAAATCAATAATATACGGCAATTCCTTACTACGTAGTAAATTTTTACAAATATTGAAAAAAAAACAGAAATTGGCAACCGCAGTTAAATACCCAATATACCAATAACTACGTCGTATCTGACAAAAACAAAATCACGCATGGGTAGCCAGATCATCTAGACACACTTTCCAACATTAAAAAAGCAAAAGTTTTACGACACTATTTCGCAATATCTTACGGAAAAATGACTTGGCAAAAAAATTAAAAAAAATTAAAAAGGGACACTCGCGGTAAAATGCCCGACATTCTAATATACGACATCTCAGATAAAAAAAAAGACATGCACGTGTTAGCCCAACCATCAAGGCACACTTTCTAACACATAAACATGAAAAAAAAAATGAATAATATACGGCAATTCCTTACTACTTAGTAATTTTTACAAATATTGAAAAAAAACAGAAATTGGTAACCGCAGTTAAATACCCAATATACCAATAACTACGTCGTATCTGACAAAAACAAAGTCATGCATGGGTAGCCAGATCATCTAGACACACTTTCCAACACTAAACAAGCAAAAGTTTTACGACACTATTTGGCAATATCTTACGGAAAAATGACTTGGCAAAAAAATGAAAAAAAATGAAAAAGGGCCACTCGCGGTAAAATGGTCCTCGTGGTGATGAACGACATTTTAACTAAAAAAAAAAACATGCACATGGTAGCCAAACAATCCACCAAGACTTTCCACAACTGATAACCTATACAAGTTGAACCATTCTACGACAATTTCATAATACGTAATAACTTTGATAATTATGCAAACTACCTCAGAAGGGTAAACTCGGACGCGAACGACCCCGACGCGTCTCAGAAATCGGGGAAGGAGTACAGCTACAGCAATGCACATCTGGACACTACTAGAGCGTGTAGGGGAGACACCTCCTGCAGGTCGATCACCCACAAATTCAGTCACAGGGGTGAGTCACGTGAGAAAAACCTGTTTTTTTTTGACGCTCGGGGTCGCAAACGACCCACCGTACCTATCCAGGGTTAATTAACCTAATGTAGTTACTTTATTACGCAAAACCTACAACGTTCAATCGGACATCTTAACATTGACAAATAATTCAATTTATTCAAGAAAGGCAAAATAGTAATCAAAATATTGTTGCTTTAGACTCGTGGTCTTCGGCAATCGCAAATTATTGAACTGGAGTCGAACACGTGGTCCTTTGACCCGAGACTGGATTAGTCTCTAAAGGGAAAAATTATAAAGAAAATTTTTACACCCAATCCCATGCGTATGTAAAAGCCAGGCAGGTCATTGTATTATTGTAAGGAGTAAGTAGGAGGTAGGATTTTGTACAAAATACAAAGAGAAATCTTGCTACTCTAGGTTATAGTCAGGCAAGGGGTGTGCTGGTCTGTGGGAGGGTACTGTAAAAGAAACAGCCTGACATATCAGAGTGATAATGAAATGTTTCATGATGGGACGATCATTCAGGTGTGCACTGGTCCATCACGACAAGGTTCAGGCAATATGGGATTAATGGGTGCTTCAACTGCGACAGGCCTCTTTTGGCCTTCATGCACATGGTCAAGTTGGAGGTATTCCCGCTACCACAACAGGAGTTCAGGGTCGGACCATGAATGGTATTTCTTCAGGGATGCACTATCGTAGGCGGCACGGACAAAGATGTTTGAGTTTAATGAAATGCCGACTTAAAGTTGGAAAATTAGAACTGAATAGGAGGGACTGATGTAAAATTACTTATATTGTGCCATGCTAGCAACTGATGTAAAAGTACTAATCTTTTGGTGTGTTGGCAGTATAGTATTAAAATGTGAAGATTGAGCATGAGGGGGAACTAATGCAAAATTACGATCTTTGTGCTTGACTGCCGTGACACTAAATTGGTTTACTAAGGAACCGTTAATGTGGTTTGCAATGGAGTGTATTACTGAAGGTGTCTCCGACGCAGAACAAAACTGTTTGCGATTTAGGTTTAAATTTACATGAGCCATGAGGCTATTAAAAGCAATGTCAATTCTTCTTTAGTAGGCAGTAAGCATGGGATAATTTACTGTAACTATAGGATTGTCGTAATGATGTCTCCAAAAAGTTTTATAATCACAAAGTTCATTTCTTACTTTACCAATTAGAGTTTTAAAGTGTCCCACGGCTTTAGGAGCCATACTTCGAAAATCAGCTGAAGCAAGAGCATGAAGAGCTAAATCTGTGTCCTCTCAAACAAATTTGAACTTTAATTCATATTCCTTAAGTCGAACATTAATCTCCTCTGGACTGAGCATTTCAGCCCTAGGCTGTGGAGGGTTGTTGACGATTTGAGTGAAGTCTGTCATCTTGGTTTGACAGCGTTTGATGAACGGATTCATCAACAAAGGCTGAATCTGAATTCAAAATTCCATGGTAAAATTGAGGAATGTGAACACCACTTGATGTCAAACGGATTTACAGGACTTTACAAAGTTACAGGCGCACTGGGCAATAATTGAACATAAAAAATTACTTATAATGAGAGGGAAACTTTGGTGGCAAAACAAATGTAAATCAAAATTCAAATGAATCCTGGCTAGCAAAGCAGACAATGCACGGTCTCGTAATGCTCGACGCTTTACTAGGATGAATTATATCCGTACACGGCGATAACTTAATGGTGAAAAGTGCATTCTCGTAGAGGCTAAACAAACATAAAATTTCCCTCACTCGGAGGTAAAACAAAATCCCTCACTAAAAGGACAAAACACAAAATCTTCGATAAGGACAAATGAATTTACAGCTACGAAGTGGAAAAGATATATTCCCTCACTCGAAGCTTACACAAAATCTCCTCTCACGGATGTAACACAAAATCTCCTCACATGGAAGAAAAACTTTGCCTGTCATAGAGGCTAGACACATAGTTTCCTTACGCAAAGGACAAACCAATTTTCCCCGGGCTGAGGATAACACAAAATCTCCTCACACGGAAGATAAGCACAAATCTCCTTACAAAAAGGACACAACACAATTTTCCTCCCACAGAGGACGAACGTTGTTTCTCCACGAAGGGGACAAGGTTAAATCTCCTCGCACAGAGGACAAACACCAAATCTTTCTCCAAGCAGGGGATAAAGATTAAATCTATGTCGCGCTTATAAGTGGTAAATAACAGAGTTACAATGAAACTAACGAGTCAATTAATGAAATAAAACACACAGTAAACAATGTTCTCCATCTTGGAAAAAATATGTGAAATGAAATGGACTTGGGGAAATTAAGTTTCTGTTAATTGTAAGAAAACTTAAATTACGGTGTGCCAATTCCCTTTCTTTAACTAGGACACGTATAGGTGTACGGGGAACGTTAGTTAGTAAATTAGGGAAGGTAAACCAAGGTACAAAATATTACAAATTAAATGTTTAAATGACAATATCACTTGACAGAACAAAATAGACCGGCGCTCTCGTTGAGCAGTAAACCCGGACGTCTGAATAACATAAAAACCCTAGTTCAACCAGCTTAGAATTTTCTGATTATGAGTGGAAGGTGTCACATAATGGGTGAATGGATTCGATACTAAAAATGAAGTTCCTATGTCAAATTGTAAATGAACCTGGTTACGCTGTCTTTTCTTAAATTTATGGTTGCAACAATAAGATCATAATGACTACAAATCTCTCTACCCAATTCAAGTCTGGGATTTATACATTCGACAAACCGGCTGGTGCATGTGAATTTAAGTGATATAGCAAGGTACTTAATGCTTAATCAAGCTGATTGATTACATTAATGCTTCATAAGTCAAAGGTAAAAGATCCAGTTCAAAGGACTAATAATGTGGAGAAATTTATTTTATTTTTATTTATTGTGTGGGAACTTGTTGTTCCGGTAATGTCTCCCTTCATTATCCTACAAAGATCAACAGGGAAGAAAGGAACGCTAATGCCAACGGCACAAACGCCGTGGTGATGCAGTTCACAAAATTTCATTTTAAATAAAATATTATACTCTGTTCAGAGTCCTAGAAACTCCACACATGAAAAAAGAGGTAATTTGATGGTTTACTTTAGCTATTTCAATTTGAAAGCTATCTCATTCTAAGGCTCTGTTTCAGCACCGTCCTAGGGTCCCCATTGAGATGCTGGACGAGAATTTTACTTCATGAATGGAAACAATGGCAAAGGAGGGGGGCAGGGATGTATTGTAATAAAGTTAACGATAAGAGTCATTACATTTGGAGCACTGAGAATGAATACTATATCACTTGCTAACACACTATTTCCCTTAAGTTATTCAGACAGGATACTCCTTTCAACATATCGCGTATGCTATCCCGAGATTAAATATTATATTACAAACATAATCAGTCTAAGGGAGTAGAAATACAAACACGTATAATTAACCTAATCTAGTTACTTTATTACAAAATATTTACAACGTTCACTCAGACATCTTTACATTGGCAAATAATTCAATTTTTTCAAGAAATGCAAAATAGTAATCAAAATATTGTTGCTTCAGACTCGTGGTCTTCAGCAATGGCAAACTATTACACTGTGGTCCAACACGTGGTCCTGTGACCCGAGACTGGACTAGTCTCTAAAGGCAAAGATTATAAATAAAATTTTTACATCTAATCCCACGCGTAGCTTGAATTATGTAAAAGTCAGCAATATCAAAATAACGAAAATGAAACTCTAATGTAGAAATGGGGTAAATTTTTAGGTGGCCATGTGTATTACCTGCACTCCTTTCTTAAGTACTTGGAAAGCCCTTGTCCACAAAATGGCCATTGAATGGATTGTTTGCACCTTTAGTAGACTGGCTCCCCCTGGGTTTCTTGCTTCTTGGTAGATTGAGTATTGCTGGAACAGTTCCCAAGCTCGGATCTTCTCGTTCTCCAGCCGACAGGGCACCAGAATTCCTGTCCTCCTCTGCTTGGTGGGGGAGTTGGGGTTAGCCAGAGATGCACAGATTGACCAGTGCGGTCACAACAGCTGCGCATGCTCATGAACGAATGGGCCGACCCCATGGGTTAATGGCCGTCACCTGGGTTCAGCTTCCAGACAGTTGAAACTTGCGGTACATAAGATAAGTTTCAGGCAGGTCATTGCATTATTGTAAGGAGTGAGTAGGAGGTAGGATTTTGTGCAAATTACAAAGAGAAATCTTGCAGCTCTAGGGAAACATACATACATAATAATCCTACCTAGTCGGGCATAATAAAATAATAATTTAAATGAGTAAGTAGCAATGAGCTGGTGCGATTGGCGTACATCCTAAATTATTCAGAACTGTATTGGTACTGAATAAAATAACATAAGCTGCTTCTAAGTCAACAATACTAGAATTATATTCAAATCAGTGTGATCATTTCTCTTGACACGTGTAGTTTTTAGAAAGGAATCAACTTATGCTGACTTAAGGCTTTTGTCTTGCATTTCTATGCAGTGATGTTACGAACATGGCATATTGTCAGCAAGTTCAGTTCAGGCTGTCCTCCCATGTTTTGGTTAAAGAAAATGTAAAGTTTGGAAGCTAAAATTTCGTGGGTAACTACTATATTGTGAGGAAGACCGAAATACAAAAGGAGAGAAGAGTGAAGGAAATTTCTTCACAAGAATGAAGTGTGAAGAAAGTTCTTCTGCTATTTTTATTAAGATGAAAGGGTTTGGGATGATTATATGGGGCCTGTTTTATATTGTGGTGTATATTTTCACTAATTTTATTACTGCTAAGAATTGTAACCTCCCCATATTCCATATTTGAGATAATCTTAAGCTAGGTCTTCCACTCTTTAAGTTTATGTAACATATCAGGCTAAATTGTATTTTTTTTTTTTCAGATGATGGGTATGTCAGTCAAAATACCAAAATGGTATGCAAAGATTGTGGTTCTTCTTTCTCATCATATAAGGGGTTAAATGCTCATGGAAGATACTGTAAGCACAAAAAGAAAACTGGGAATTATGAAGGTGAGTTTAGATTGTTGTAATGGATTGATTGATTGAATAGAAGTTATCTGACAGATGACTTCTATGGTTGTTGTAAGGGAATAATGATGTAAAAGTGTAAAAAGCAAGAAAAGATTTTTGAAAGTTAGGGATCAGTTAACCATTGCTGTTTTACTTATTACCCTTTATTCTCCTTTTTATTGGTAGCCCAATTATTTAGGGATTGAATAACTATATCTTGACCGAAGTATAATCTTAAATTTTCACCTTGTACAGTAAATATATCATCACTGATTTTCTCTTATATTAGCTTAGTTTCATTGAAGCGCAATGGCAGCTAAAATTAAACAAATAAAATAGTAATAAGAATCATCATAGAAATAATATTAAACAATAACTTTTTTCATACAAACCTATTTTTTGTAATTAGGCCCATTTGGTGGTTGTCAAATTTTGTGTAATTTTCATTTCTAATTGAAAGAAAATTACGTGCTGCTTGACGACAATGCGTATGTGTTTGTATAAGGAACCCCAATTTTCTAGTTTCTTGCTTAGAGTTTATATGTTTCTGATTTCCTAAACACTGTTTGATAGATATGCCAAAATATATAATTTTAATCCATTTATCAATTTTAATCGAATGATTTTCTTTTTAAGCTACATCACAAAATTCATTGAGGAAATTTCAGATGAAATTTGTCTCATCAATTTCAGGGGTTTTGCTACCAATTAGTCACCAGATTGTATACTACTTAACAAAGAGAAGTATTATTATGACTTGCTTGATATAACTTGTATTGCTGGCATGATATTTTCTATAGCTAAACAACCTAAGATTTATATATGACAGGTTTAATTAGGGAATTATGTGAGGACTTACAAAAGATGATAAAAGATTTCAATAGAGAAAGTAGGAATGTAGGACTGAAAATGAATTAGAGTAAAACTAAAATAATGTTCAATGAAAATGCAGAGACAACAAATAAGAGTTATGGACGAACCTTTAAACACCATTAATGAATATACATACTTAGGACAGACAGTAAGTGTTTCACCAGGGCACGAGACCGAAATTAGAAAAAAATGATAAACATGGGATGGAGAGTATTTGGTAAATAAAATGAGATTATTGAAAAGTAAAATGCAACTTTCTCTAAAACGAAAGTATTTAATCAGATAGTCCTACCAGTATTAACTTTGGCATCAGAAACTTGGAGCCTTAGTAAATCCTTAGAACATAAAATAGTTACAACATAAAGAGCTATAGAAAAAAATAATTAAGAGGCAGAAAAAGAGCAACAAGGATACGAGAGCAAAGTAGAGTAGAGGATGTTCTAATAACATGTAAGAAGAAGAAATGGACATGGGCAGGATATCTAATGAGAATCACAGACAACGGATGGACAATAAAATGAACAAAATGGGTCCCAAACGATTGCAACATAAGCAAGGTAAGGAAGAGAAGACTATGGATTGACAAACTAGGAAAACTTGCAGGTATGGACTGTTATAGAAAGACCATAAGCAGTCGCAAGTAGAAAGACGTGTGTGAGGCCTTTGTTCTACAGTGGACTAGTAACGGCTGATTATGATGATAATGATTATATATAATTTATATATATATATACATATAAATGTTTATTTGTTCCAATACAGGGACTTACTTCGAACTACTTTCTTAGGAGTTACCTGGAACCTCCTCTCAACCGACCAGAGTTTTGTGTAGTTTACCCTACTCCCGTTTTCTGTAATGGTAGACCTAGGCGGAAGGATACGTGCCCTAAGGGCAATCCCGAGGCAGGCCACATGTGAGCTTGGGTCTCGAACTTCAGTAAGTTCTCTGGTCGCGTCGTGATGTCATCTTGACGCTTCTCTTATCTCAGTGCGATCCTTTGTGTCCCCGAATTGTGTACCACGTGTGTGACCAAGTGGCCCGTTGTGCTCTCCCTTGTGCTTCGCGCTTTTAACTTATATTCCCTTGTGCTTTCCTTGTGTTTGTTAGTGTTATCTTTCTTTTTCCACTACGTTCCTGTGTCTGGCGGTATTGTGTTAGTGTGTGATGGAGCATACCCGCCGTTGTCCTGGGCCTAGGGCCAGGAAGTCGTGTGGGGCGTTCTTATCTAAGCCCGATGTGGACCCGCATTCCTTTTGTTCCTCGTGTAGGGGTAAAGTGTGCTCGCCTTCAATCACATGTCCTGAATGTGTTACGTGGAGCGAGGTTCAGTGGGTTAAGTTTTAGACCAAGAAAAAGAAGTCTTCGAAGCGATCTCCCAGGAAGGCAAGTTTTTCTTCTCCTGGAACATCGGCTGGTGAAAAGTCTGATAGAGTTCCTTCTTCTTCCCCTACCCAGAGTAGGGGACGAGGTAAGTCTGTTAAGGGGAAGAAACCAGTGCTTTTTCCCCAGGAAGGTCTTGATTCTGGGGTGTCTGTTTCTCTAAAAAGGCGTGTGAGGGGCCTGAGGGTATGTTTAGTGGGGGTCCGTGGGACGTTGCTCTTGTGCTAGGGGAGCACGTCTCGGCTGGCAACCCCATGCGGAATAAACATGTTCCTTTTTCTTCTCCAGAGTCTTGGGTGGATGTTTCAGGCGCCTCCGCAGCGGAAGGCGCCCCAGAGAGAGAAGATTCCCCGCAAGAAGATCCTCTTGGATGGAGTCTACCGAGGACGCCGTTTAAGTCTCCTTTGAGTGTGGAAGAAGGTCTGAGCTCCTGTTTTCCGTTCTTGGATCGCCCGTCTACGCCTCCAGCACCTTCGTTGGCAGTTCCCGAGCTGTTTTTACAGCCTTCGACGTCAGGTACCCAACAGGTGTTGAGCAAAGCTCCACCTGTACCTCGGTTCCGTTATGAAGAGGTGTCGGAATCGTCGGCAGCAGGGTCTTCTTTGTCGTCGGAAGAAGAAGTTCGGAGGAGACACAGGAGGAAGAGAGACAGATCCAGGTCTCCATCGAGGTCTCGGCTTAATAGGAGGAGATCTCGTTCCCCGCAAAGGAAGATCAGGAGAAGTGCCTCCCCGAAGGAACAAGAACAGTGGGTCCTAGTCCCCCGCAGTAAGGTTAAGGACCTTACTACGGTCACGGGCACTGCGGTTAGGCTTACCGGAGACAGTCCTCCTAGAAGTGCCTCCGACAGCCGCAAGTCGGCATCAGCCTCGGACTTTAGATCCTCGTCTGACAGGCGTAAGTCCTTGTCGAAGGAGACTCAATCCGCCCAGCGGAGGGAGTCGCCTCTTAGGACGGGCAGCCGCGACGAGTCAGCCCGTGGAGGTGATCGTCGAGCACGGATTCCTCCGTCGAACACCCCCACGGAGGAGCCTGTCCCCTTGTTGAAAAACCAAAAGACAGCGGAGACTCCCGTCTCTTCCGAAAGGCCCAACCTCGATCCTAGGCAGAGCGAAGTCGCCCGTGTCAGCGCCACTCCACATTGCCGGACGGAGGAAGCGGATGGTGACTCGGAAGATGGACCAACGGAGGGTGATTAACTTGATAAGGAAGCACCATAGGATCGAGGAGCCCGTACCTTTGGAAGAAGACGTCTGGCGGTCTAGCCTAAATAGAATTATGGAGGAACCGGTCCAGAAAAAGCCATCGTTAGCCCTGCCAGAAGCGAGGGACGTCAAACTGGGACGGTCCCATATTGATAAAGTGGTGAACCGTAACAGGGACAACTCTAAGGGACAGAGTTCTTCCAAGCTCCTCCAAGGCCTTAGTCTCAGAGCAAGTACTATGCCTTGGAGGGACGTCCTCATGGAGCCAGCAAACTGGAGGACATTCTTGAAGTTTTAGGCCAAGGGGCCCCGGAGGACAGGGCTTCTTCTGCACCTATTTTCTTCTCCCAGGCAGAAGCTGTTATGATGGAGGAAATGTCAAAGGACCTTATTAATGTCGCCTCATGGTTGGACTGGTGGTTTTCTACTCTGGTGGGCACCCAGATTTCAACAGAATCAATGGACCCTGCCAAACAAGATACCTTGAAAGAGTTAGTCGGCTCGGGGGGCCGCGCTCTGAAGTTCCTGACATTCCAGTCCTGAGCACTGTCAGCTAACTGGGTGTTGAGAAGGAGAGATTCTGTCCTGAAAAATCTCTCAAAGAAAATTCCGCACAGGGAAGCTAAGGCTCTCCGGAACCTGACTGTGTGGGACGAAGGGCTCTTCCCCCTTAAGAAGACAGAGGAGGTCGTGGAGAAACTGGCGAAGAGGAAGGAGGCGTCTTACCTAAAGTCCAGTCGATGAGAAGACCTGTGTTTAGAAGACCTGGTTCCCATGCTCCTTCAACTTCTTGCTCTTCTCCTACGCAAGTAAGGAGAGACTCCTCGACTTCTCTATGGTCTTTTAATGCCAGTCATACCCTCAAATTTTCCTGGCTCGTCAATCCATTGTCTTCTTTTCCTTCCCCTGCTTCGTTTGCAATCTCAAGGAACCCATCCTGTTATTCTTAATGCTCATCTATTATCTGTCATTCTCATTATGTATCCTGCCCAAGTCCATTTCTTTTTCTTACTTGTTGTTACAATATCCTCTACTTTAGTTTGCTCTCGTATCCATGTCCTCTTTTCTGTCTTTTAGTGTTAATTCCATCATTATTTTTCCTATAGCTGTATGAGTTGTTACTGGCTTATGTTCTATGGCTTTGATAATGCTCCAATTTTCTGATAAAAATGTTAATACTGGCAGGACCATCGGATTAAATACTTTTGTTTTTGGCGAGTGGCATTTACTTTTCATAATCTTCTTTAGTCGGAATGGAACAATTGGCCGTGGCCAACTCGCCACGTCCTAACTGGTCGCGGCTAAATGGCCATCTAGTCGCAGCCCATCTAGCCACAGGCTAACTCACCGCCATGGTAATAGATACATTCATAGGGATTTTAACGTAGGAAAAATCTATTTTTGAGTGAGATAGCCATGTCGTCCTGATGGAAGTTCCTTCTGGCAACGTTCTACTGTATAATATTTCTGCGATTGATATTGCAAGAGAATTACCATCAGGTATCACGGAGTTCCAACCCCAGAACGACTATCCGAAGATATCGTGTATAATCAGGGACGTATCCTAAGATAACCATAGATATCTGCATCCCAAATAGATCTTACCCAGTCTAATCCTCTAAGGGGAAGGATAAGTGAGGAGCTGCTACATATCCTATCACCTTTCGGTGCTCCCATATGACTCCGCCGCTTCATTCCACGTCGCAGCTGAGCTACTGTGAAATAGAAGCCTCCAACGAGCAAAGGGGTGGGAGAAAAAGGAAGTAACGGGTGGGCCATCAGGACGACATAGCTATCTCACCCTAAAATAGATTTTTCTTACGTCAAAATCCCTTTTTTGGGCTCGAGCTATGTCGTCCTGATGGAAGTGTACCAGAGAATTATCTATACTCGGTGTGAGGCTTTGCATGAAAAACCTCAAAGTATAAATGCTTCCTACCTATGTGACGAAGCATAAGTATCAATTTCTACCTTAACTTTGAAACCAAACCGATCTGAATTTGGTAAGTATGATGGTCATCTAAGAGGATAGATCCGTGATTGGCCATCAACCTCCCCCGTGGTAAAGAATACTCCTCATGAAAGGTGAGATGTTATAAACACTACCAATATCATAAGTTCAGTGAGTAATCAGTATGGAACAAAATACTCATCTGCAAGCAAATCCATTTAGTTCTTTAAGGGTAGAAAGAAACCACAGTATACTAAATTTATTGCCACTAAAAGGAATTAGGTCTAGCAATAAAATGCATCCAACGGTATACAATCTTTTATTACCAAAAATTTTGAGCAAAAGTTATTACAAGTGAAATGGTAAGCATTTTGATCAACTAATGTACCCAACTATACACCCTCGAATAATTTGTACTTGATTTATCATTAGGGGAAAACCAATTAATATGCCATAAAATCCCATAAAAAGGGAGGCTTATGATGAAAATTAAGCAACTTATGTCCAATTACAAAATACAGTCATATACATAACAACGTAAGCTGAACTATTTTAAACTCAATTCTAAAGTAGGTATACTATAATAGAATTAGGTACACATGTAAATTTAGAGAAACTAAATTGAATCCTGAAACTATAAATTAAATTGTTTAATGATGATCATGAAGTAAAAACTAACAGTTTACTTAAAGGAAATAACCTGGAAGAATGCCTTGGGACGCACTTGAGAGCAACATCGTTGCAGCAGGTTTAATAACACTACCCGCTACCACCCCAAAGTGACGTATTTCATTCAATTGCTTCATATAATGCTTGAAGAACACCCTGGTAAACCCCCAAAGGACATATACTGAAAAAAGTTCAGTAAAGAAGCCACTTTCTTAGGGTCATGACCTAAAGGCATGCTAGCCGGGTCCACTCTTCTTATAAAATATGCCGATTTTGCTCTCACTTGTTTCAAAGACAATTCTGATCCCACCGTTTCACCTCTGAATAACTGACCTCTTTTAAGATTCTTTGCTCTGTCAAGATAGGTCATTAAACACTGCACTGTACACAGAGTGAGATCACTTACAAGGGGAACTATTTTGCATGGTTCCCAACATTTAGATGGAAGCTCATTCTTAGCCATAAAGGTAGGATCAGTGTATAAGTTAACTTCACCTTTGTCTGTAAATTCTATGTGACCCTCATCCCGAGAGAGAGCCACAATTTCACTAACTAGAGCACCAGAAGCCATAGTGATGAGAAAAATCACTTTTTGAGATAAATCTCGTAAAGACGCGGTTTGATTGTCAATTTCCGAAGCAAATTGTTACACTTTATCCAATGACCAGAAGATCGGTTTAGGAGGAGCCGATGGTCTTAACCTTGCACATGCTTTCAGAATCTTGTTGAAGAGGTACGAGTTAAAATCTATGTCAAAGGCATATAATATGGGTCTAGCCAGGGCTGACTTGTACGACGAAATCGTGGAGGATGCTAAACCTTTCACATGTAAGTCAATCAGAAACCCTAAACAAAAATCCATTGTGATAGAAAGTAGATTTTTATCTTCCACATATCGAACCCATTTCTTCCACGTGGTTTCGTACTGATTCAAAGTAGTGGAAGTTTTATAATTTTCTGCAAATGCTAATTTATCTCGTTGAATTTTGAACCT
Organism: Palaemon carinicauda; assembly: GCF_036898095.1. Taxonomy (NCBI): domain Eukaryota; kingdom Metazoa; phylum Arthropoda; class Malacostraca; order Decapoda; family Palaemonidae; genus Palaemon; species Palaemon carinicauda. Next base: position 53,734,167 of record NC_090732.1, on the reverse strand, counting down.
CTTTTCTAGGGCTAATGTGAAAAAATCATGAGATGAAGAGTTTTCATTTTCCATGATGAAGAAAAGACAGTCTTCCTCTGTACTTCTTGGGACAAACTTGGGCTGGGTAGAGGCACCAACCTGGGGTTCATTTCCGTCACTATTGGGTACCAGTTGCTCTTTGGCCATAGAGGAGCAATCAGGGCTGCTGTCCCCCTGAACGAACGAAGCTTGTCCAACGCTTTCATGAGAAGATTGAAGAGTGGGAACAGATAAATTCTCTCCCACCGATTCCAATTCATGTTCATCACATCCATCACCACTGCTGCCAGGTCCATATTTGGTGCCACATAACTGGGAAGTTTCTTGTTGTACTCATTGCAAACAGATCTACTTGAAGAACCGGGACTAACTCCTGCACGAAGGAGAATGATTTTTTGTCTAGAGACCATTCCATCTCTAGAGGATGTGTTCGAGATAGGGAGTCTGCCATCACAATCCGAACTCCGTGAAGGTGAGAAGCTGACAGATGCTAATTCCTCCGAACCAACGAAAAAATGGCGAACATTACATGATTTATTTGGGGAGATTTTGACCCTTGCCTGTTGATGCAATGAACTATTACTTTGCTGTCTAAGACTAGCCAGATGTGAATATTGTTCTTCAAGTGTAACTTTTTGAGGGATAGGAAGACTGCCATGGCCGCCAGAATATTGATGTGGAATTGCTTGAATCTCTGAGACCAGCTGCCTTGCACTTTCTTGAGTGGGGTATGACCCCCACCCCCCAAAGAAAAAAAAAACTGTCCAATGAGGCGTCCGTATGAAGGAGGAGGAAAGCACAACGGAATTATCTTGGTAAGACTTCTGGCAGTAGATCATGTACGAAGTTGCCTTCGTAGTAACTGCGGTGTCGTCCTCTGATGATCACGTAGAGCTGTGGTGGCTCTCTTCTTCCAAACTCTGCCTGCATCCTTGAGTCTGATCTTGAGGAGAGGGTTCATTATAGAGGCGTACTGTAATGAGCCCAGAACCCTTTCCTGGCAATGCCTGGTGGTCCTTCTCGACTTGATGAAAGACCAGACTGACTGTGCTATTTCTTTCCTCTTGGAAGGAGGTATGGATAGAGTATGAGACTGTATGTTCCAATGAATCCCCAGCCACTAGAAAACCTGAGCTGGGTTCAGTCTTGACTTTTTGAAGTTGATCTGGAATTCTAGGGATTGCAGAAGCTTGACAACATGAGAGGTTGCTTCTGTGCACTCCCTTTCTGAAGGAGCCTACGCAAGACAATCGTCCATGTATGCCGCTACTTGAAGGTCTTTTTTCCACAACTGTTGAAGGACTGCGTCTATAACCTTCGTGAAAATTCTCAGAGCTATGTTGAGCCTGAATGGCATAGCTCTGAATACATAAGCCCTTCGCTCCAGTCTGAAACCAAGGTAGGGAGAGAAGCTTTGACCTATCGGAAGATGCCAATAAGCGTCGGTAAGATCTATAGAGGCGGTGTAAGCCCCCCAGAGTAGTAAGGTCCATATCTGCGAAATAGTCAGTATCCGGAACCTGTCGCACTGAACAAACAAGTTTAGATGGGACAAGTCGAGAATAGTTCGAGGAATAATCGAATCTTTCTTTTGCACGCAGAACAGACGACCTTGAAACTTCATAGATCTTGTGCAACAGATAACTCTCTTCTTTAGCAGGTCCTGCACATATTATTCCAGATGAGGTGTCAATTTCTGGAAAAAATCTCCTGAGCTTCGGAGGTTGTCTCTTCCACTTCTAGCCCAAACCGCTGGAAATGACGCTTTGTGCCCAAGGACTGAACGCCCACCGGTCCTTGAACAATTTCAGCCTTCCCCCTACTGGAGTATCCTCATTGTTTTGGCTGAAAATGTGTGCCCCTACTTCCTCTGTTGCCTCAGAAACCACGACTTCTTGACCTACCCCCTCTGTCGGAGCGGCCTCTACAAAAGGACGATGACCCTTGTTCGTATCCATGATTGAATGCTTGAGACTGTGAATACCGGATGAGGAACAGCAAAGACATTCTGAGGAGCGCTGGATGGAGAAGGAGCGAAAGGCCTCCTGAGGTCCGACCCCAGGAGTAAATTTTATCTTTAGAGATATTCCATACCTCTGGAAAAGACTCTTATTCTCGGCTGCAGCTTTATCTAAGACCTTTACTAATTTTGGGGGAAACAGGTCCTTACCTCAAATACACGCATCAATGAGACGCTTCGGCTCATGACGTATAGTAGCTTAAGCGAGAACATTTTTTCTACTGACTCTTCGAGCCTGAAAGGAGTAAAAAAGATCCTTCATAAAGGTAGCCAAAGTGGGTCTTAGCCAACAGGGAAAAAACTGGAGTATCAATGAAATTCTCAATCATCGTTTCCATAAAACATTGAAGAGACATCGAAGCCGATAGTCTCTCCCTAGATTCCAATTAAGCTTTACGTAGGTGTTCAGGAATCCTAGGCAGTCTTTCGTTAAATTGTCGACTGGCTATATCCTTATCTAATTTTCCTTCAGCAAAGGTAAACTGAACATCCAACCAATGGTCAGCATCATGGGGAAGAACAAGTGTTACAGGTCTACATTCTTCCAAAATCGGGAGAGATTTACCCTCCCGGATGGCCTTTTCTACCGCTACAAAACCTTTTGATGCAAAGGGAAAACTATTGTGTCGGAGCTAAAAATGCGGCCAACCTTTTACCAAAGGCACCTAATTGCGTGTTGAGACACCCTGCTGTCTTTATTTCCTTCACAGCCAGGTGCTGGGCTCTAGTGTGTTCTAGAAGGATCGTTTCTTTGGGGAGAGTGTCGTCTCTTAAAGGGACACCTTGAGCTAACCTAACATAACAAAAGGGGTAGGCCTCGATATCTGGATAAAATTCCAGATCAGCAATAGGCCTGGAGCCAAGCCCCTCTCCAATATGAAGGATACCCTCCGAAAGCACCGCATGACCCGCATATCTCCATGGGTTCTCTTGCATGCAAAAGGGGAGCTGAGAAGGTAAGACCTTAGCCTTACTCAGATCCTCTTGAGGTTTCAAAGCCTGAATCTCCTCCCGCAAGGCTTTGAACATCCTACTCTGATATTCTTGGGTCCCTTCATGAAAGCCTTCATGTTCGCTACAAGGGACCTGTCTTCCAAATTACTTGGAAATTTAGGAAGCGTTGGTTCCACCGGCTCAACAGGAGAGGGAGGAGGAACAGAAACAGGAGTTGTACCTGAAACAGAAGACGTAGTTGTAACTGTTGACAGAGAAGCGGCTGTAGTGACGGCAATTGAGACAATGGAACAAACTGAGTCTCTCACAGAAGTCACACTATCATCCTCCAATTCAGGCAGATAAGAATCATCCACCTGGGGGAGAAGTTTGTCATCTGATTTGACAGTCGACAGGAGAGCCGATTCTCTGCCCGGTAATAAAGAAGAAACCGAAGGCATATTGTCCAAATCGAGGCTCATGACACTTAAAGCCTCATCCACATGTAACTGGACGGCCGGTATGGGTCTAGGGTGGGAAAAACCCAATACTGAGTCCGGAGCCGCCTTATGGAAAAGTATATCCTTCCACTCTGTAGATGGAAGGTAAGGAGCCTTAGGTTCAGCATTCTTCTTAAAACCCCTGACCCAGGAACGAAGAGATCTCAGGAAAAACACCCGGTCGTCATCAGAGATATCTTTCGATATCCATCCAGAGTGATGTAAGTCCTTACACACACTGCAATCCTGAGGGTACCAGTAGGAGACTGGACCCTTCATCCTCCTGTATTTAGTATGAGTCCTGCGGGTATCATGACCACAAGGATACCTCACGGTCCTGGCACAAATCTGAACTCGGCAGTGCATCTCCTTCGAAGACCCCGCCTGTAAGGAGAAGTAGAAACTATATATGAGTACAATCTTCTCTTTGAATCACCAAGCTGAAAAGAATGGATTAATAGCATTCTATTAAGTCAAGCAAATTTGGGAAAATAATTCCCAAATTGTGTGTGATTGCAATTGGTGAAAAAGTTAGAGGAAAAGAACACAATATCCAGGCCTCTGTTAATGATGTTAGATTGGAAAATTAAGCCAAAAGAAAATGTTACCCTTAACCATAATTATTATGTTTGGTTAAGAAGGGAAACAAGGATGCTCAGTAAAATCAATAGCCTTCTATCTCCGCAGAGAGAGGGCTAGTAGGGAGGCAACGAAGTCGCCAACCAAGAGAAAAACATATCGACGCATTGATAATGGAGCAACCAACCGTATAAAAGGAAGGCTAAACTTTCAATTCATAATATGACAAGAAGATATCCCTAAAAAGGAACTCAACCTGTAAGAAAGGATAAAGTGATAGAAACAATTAACCAAATGTAATGGTTAAATCTTTAAGCCTAGCCAAAGAGAACCTTTCTCAAAAGAGATCTCCCTAGCCGAATAACATAAAGATACCTCGCAAGTAGTAGAAGTAAGGTCTTTATGTCAATCTGAGATTGTACTCATCAACAAACAATAGACCACACACCTTGTAGAAGGCAGTCTCTAAGAAAGAAAACATATGCCATCATGGTACGAAAAATTTTTGCCATTAGTAACGACACACTTAGGTAATGGTATTGCCCTCTTCCAAGGCTCTTCCTAAAGTAGAGGCA
>NC_090732.1:53714539-53724539 GCF_036898095.1 Palaemon carinicauda | reverse complement strand
CAAATAAATCACTCAAAATATTAAGTCTGAACAAAACTTAGATTAAGACAAAAATGTTACGATCTGAAAATTATATAATCAATTGACTTGAAATAATAAATCTGAATAAACCTTAGACTAAGACTAAAGAAATAATAATTATGAAAATTATACTATCATTTGTTTCCCATGAAATTAAATTTTACACTATTTAATTAGTCTTAACACTCAATGAATATAGTTAACCAGATAACGATACAAATACCTTTCACTTTACTACAGGGCCAGTTACAAAACCTCTAAGAGAATTTTTATAAGTGCTCACTATGTTTACAAAAACCTGTCACAGCTAAATTTTGGGATTTCACTGAATACTTTTAAAACAATGCACTGAGAGGCTGTCGTAGGCTGGAATTCTCTATCTCATCTATGCATCCCTGGGGGTCGCTTATGTAAGTCTTAGCTACTTCCAAAACATTCCAGGGCCAAGATCTGGAAGCTTGGGGGCTGGCCCAAGAGCGCAAGGTTGCCAAGGATTGCTCTCTCGAATGCGTACCCACGCAATGCAAGACGGCTCTCTCTATAAGCTAGCTCCACCCACCCTTGAAATAAAAAAAAAAAAGAAAAAATAAGATCTAACGCTACGGTTTTCGGGAATCTTCCAAAACATGTGGCCAAATATAAGAATTGCATATTTTCTCTTAAGCATGATGCAATACCTCATAAAAATATAAAAAAACGTTCACATAGGCCTTATTCCTATATTGTATGGTCACATAACACTCAAACAGATTACGTAAAACTATGTCACAAAAATATGTGATATAAAAAGTTATTTCTTAAAAATAACGTAAATTTAGATATACTGGATTGAATGAAGAATACAGTGAAATTAACAGCGAAAGTCTTATGCAATTTGCATACAAAACTTACGTCTACATGAGAGGAACTCTTCTTGCGGCCTGGCTATTCATCTCTTCAATGCACAAATGAAATATATAAATAAATCATGAATAAACTATTGTATTTACTCCACACTATAAATATAAGAATATATATATATATATATATATATATATATATATATATATATATATATACATATATTTATATGTATGTATAATACCCCTTGTCCTCGCGAATATATTAGTTATAGGACACCATATGATCACCAAGTGGGGAGCCATGGCGGACGTCTCATATACGTTCGTCGAGATGTTCCCCAAGTTTCTCTGTCTATTCGTACACCTCTGCAGGCAGTGGTTGTACAGATTGACATAGGGCGAAAATATACAATTTGTTCTCTGTACTTGCCTCCAAATGATAACATTTTGTATGATAACTTAGTGGAGGTGATTCAACAACTCCCCCAAACTTTTCTTTTACTTGGAGATTTGAATGGTAGACATCCTTTGTGGGGTGATGTTTTAGCAAACACGAGGGGAAATATCATATCATCACTTGTGGAAAATGAAGGGACTCCTTAATACAGGAGAGCCCACACACTTTCATGTCCAGACAGGTACCTTGTCATGTATTGACCTATCAATCGTAAGCTCTAATTGCCTTCTCGACTTCGATTGGAGGACATTAGATGATTGGCATACTAGTGATCATGCACCAATCATTATAAACACCAACAATGGTCCACCTATACAGAGATCGCCACGATGGAATCTTGAGAAGGCGGACTGGGAAAAACTTTGTGAGCTAAGCGAAATTGAGGGGGACGCTGAACAGGTTGAAAATATTGATGATGCCATAGACTTACTGAATGGAACTCTCCATACAGCAGGAGTCAATTCAATTCCCAAAACAACAGGGTTATTCAAATGACAACCAGTCCCGTGGTGGTCTTCAGAACTAACTGCCCTCCACTGAGCCACAAGAAGATCTCTAACACGATTGCATAGACTCCGAACTGATGAGAATTTAATTATGCACAAGAAATGTAGAGCACAGTTCCGTCGTGCCATGAAAGAAGCAAGGCGCCAGTCATGGATGTCTTTTGTTTCCTCCATTAAAAGTAGAACACCACCATCTGCTGTGTGGAGGAAAGTAAAAAAGATAGCTGGCAAATTCACCCCCAACCCACCACCAGTGTTGAGGGTGAATGGTCAGTATGTAACTGAAGCAAATGATGTTAGCAATGCCCTGGCTAATCATTTTTCAAATGTATCCAGCAAGTGTGTAGGAGCCCCTGGTCACCAGTATAGGAGCGTTGAGGAAAAGAAAATTTTAAATTTTGCAACAAGAAGGGAAGAGTCGTATAATTCTCCTTTCACTGAAAGAGAATTTGATTCCGCACTTGCTCATTGCAATGATACAGCCCCTGGACCTGACGGAATTCCATATGCAATGATTAAACATGTACATTTTAATACAAAGCTATTTATTTTAAGCATTATTAATAGAATATGGCATGATCATAGTTACCCAAGTGTTTGGGAACTAGCCATTATTTTAGCCTTTTTAAATCCCGGTAAAGACAAGTTTTTAGCAGCAAACTATCGTCCTATTGCATTGACATCTTGTTTATGTAAAATCATGGAGAAGATGGTCAATGCAAGGCTGATATGGTACCTTGAAAAGAAAGGTATTTTATCACCGATTCAATGTGGATTCAGAAAAATGCACTCAACGACTGATGTGTTGATACGACTTGAGTCTTCTATTTGTGAAGCCTTTGCTTCCAAACAGCTCCATGTTACAGTATTTTTTTACCTTGAAAAGGCGTATGATACCACATGGAGATATGGTATACTTAAAACCATTCATGAAATTGGATTGAGAGGAGAGCTGCCACTATTTATTCAGGCATTTCTTTCACATAGAGTTTTTCAAGTGAGAGTTGTGGAAGCTCTATCAGAGAGTAAGTGCCAGGAAGAAGGAGTTCCTCAGGGTAGTGTGCTGAGTGTAACCCTTTTTGCACTAGCGATTAATGGGATATCCTCAGCAATTCCCCAGGATGTTCTCTCAACATTATTTATGGATGATCTCTCCATTTCATTTGCTGGAGCCAGAATGGCAATGGTTGAGAGAAAAATCCAACTCTCTATCGATAAAATTATCCAGTGGGCTGACATGAATGGATGTAAGTTCTCGACAAGTAAAACTACCATTGTCCATTTTTGTCATATCCGGGGACTACATCCAGACCCGGATATATACATTAAAGGTCAACGGATACCATGTGCAAGTGAAGCTAAATTTTTAGGTTTGATATTTGATTGTAGGCTTACATGGGTTCCTCACTTAAAAGCATAAAAAGCTAAATGTGTTGAAGCTCTGAATATCTTAAAAGTATTGTCCCATACATCATGGGGGGCAGACCGCAATACTATTTTAAAATTATACAAGGCCTTGATTTTTTCCAAAATTAGTTATGGATGTGAAATATATTCTTCAGCTACCCCAAGCCGGTTAAAAATATTAGACTCGATACATCATGCAGGTATAAGATTGTCTACAGGAGCTTTTAAAACCTCGCCTATCCCAAGTCTCCTTGTTGATGCTGGAGAGTTACCTCTAGACCTTTACTGAATGTCTTCCATTATTCGGTATTGGTTTAATTTGCAAAGACTCCCTAACTCTCTAGCCTTTCAGACTGCAAGCCTTGTAAGACACACATCATACTTTGAGTTGCACCCAAAATCTCCTCAACCTTATGGCTTTCGGGTGAAACGATTATTAAATAGTCTGGATATAATTAGAAATAAGGTACTTCCATTCAAGGTATCATCAACGCCTCCATGGAAGTTACCAGAGATATCTTTTTGTAAATATTTTATTGGAGATAAGAAGAATATGTCAGACCTAGAAGCCAGGTCTCTTTGTAATGAACATGTTAAAGAACATAGAGGATCAACTTTTATCTATACTGATGGCTCCAAATCTGATGCTGGCGTTGGATTTGGAGTACATAGTAATGGTTTTAATTGTAGAGGTGTACTTCCTCTGACCGCTTCCATATTTACTGCCAAACTGTATGGCATATTAACCGCTATTGAGAAAATAGCGTTGGAGAAGGAGGGTAATTTTACAATTTTTAGTGATGCAAGGAGTGTCCTTAAAGCTATAGAAGTTTTTAATTCTAATAACCTTCTAGTTTTAAAGATTTTAGAATGGCTTTTTATTATTGGACGGAGAGGTATAACAGTTCAATTTTGTTGGGTTCCAGCACATGTAGGTGTGTCTGGGAATGAGAAGGCAGATTCACTGGCTAAGAAGGCTGCATCCGAGTTGCTGCCAAAAAGGTATCCCATTCCCTGTAATGATTTCTTACCTGACATCAAGAAATTGGTTTGCAATAAATGGCAACAGCAATGGGATAGCCAAGATGGGAATAAAATGCGAGAGTTAACAAATGTCATATCTCCTTGGAGGTATAATATGATGCCCCGAAAATGGGAGACGTCTCTTTGTCGTCTCCGTATTGGTCACACTCGGTTGACACACGAGTTTCTGCTGAAGGGCCAACACCAACCGTATTGTGAAGACTGTTTATTACCTCTAACAGTGAGGCATTTGTTGACCGAATGCCCCAATTATAACAACTTAAGGAATAGATATTTGTTTGAGGCTCGAGGTGAGGGTGGCAGGTTCATCCTTGCCAAGATTCTTGGAAATGATGTGTCCTACTATGCAAGTGGCATTTTTAGATTTATTTCAGAAGCAGGTCTTCTGAAAACTATTTAACTTTTATGACATTCAACTTTTATGATTTTAATTGAATACTCTTTTATTTTTTATTTTTTTTTAAATTTTTTATTTTTGTATACATAAATTAAATGTTACCGGCGTCAATGACCTTAGATGTCAGGATGCCTGAAAACTTTAAGTCAATCAATGTATGTATAAATAATATATATATATATATATATATATATATATATATATTTATGTTATATATATATATATATATATATATTTATATATATATATATATATATATATATATATATATACATACATATATATCTATCTGTCTATCTATTTATATACAGTATATATATATATATATATATATATATATATATATATATATATATATATATATATATAAATTATATATATATATATATATATATATATACACACACACACATACTTGTCATGGTCTTACAAACTTTTATCCGCCCCCAGTGGCCTACTCCACAGCCCCTCCACAAGTAGAGGAGCCCCCATCCGGCCTCGGGGCAGCAACCTTATCTTTGGCTCAGCGGTTAGCTGCAACTGATGTGACCTCATGGAAGCAAGAGGTCTTGTCAGGTACCCCTAGGACGTCATGCAGTTCTCCACTAAGGGATCCAGCTCTGTGGTGGGGAGCTACGGACCCAGCTCTCCAGACCCCTTGGGAGGATTTTTATCTGTTAGCCGGCATCGTCTATCCTCCCCCCGGTCGTCGAGGGTCTTCCACACCAGGGATGACCAGAGGTCCATGTGAAGGAGCGCCATCCTTCTAGGTTTCACTCCTACGGCTCTGGGCTTCGACTCCCTTCCAGTGCCGAAGCAGAGGTGAGGAGAGGAGGAGCGGCGCACTAGCAGCTCCACGTGGGAACCACGGGACCCAAACCACTCAACCGATGGCGCGTTGGCCTATCCAGCCAGAGGCCTCTCAATCCTCCATACCTGGGATTGGCCAACATGGCCGTCTACCCGCTGTTCGGCGCGGCCTGCCTTCTGCCGGAGTTGACCCCTTCCTCTGAACCTCCGCAGGTAGAGTACCTGCCTTCCGCCCTCTGGGCGAAGGCTTTTACCTACTGGGGATGGGCCAACATGGCCGTCAATCCTCCGTCGACCCGGCCTGCCAACCTTCTTCCGCCCCCCCCCCCCCCCCCCCCCCGCAACAAGCTTCCCAACATGAGAATGTTGTGGCTACATTATAAGCCATAATTTCCAACTGTGAGCGCTTGCTCTAGAGTTGTGCGGGTCGGCCAGGAAATAAACTTTATCTCAGCTTGGAGGCCCCTCGTGGTATCCACATGGCCAAACACAACATTCCTCCAATGGAAAAGCAAGGATATTTAGAACCAGTGGGTCCTGGGAGCCGCCAATCCTCCGCTAGGTGCGGACTTACGGCCAGTTACTCGCGACCAGGGACCAGTTCCTCAGTCCCTCTGTGGACAGAGGAGCCACTCTCCGCTCTTGGAGTGGCATCTGCATCTCCCACTCAGCGGCGTTCGAAAGCCAATCTGACCCTGTGAGAACAACAGTCCTTTTCAGGTACACCCAGGACTCCATTCAGGTCTGGCAGCTTTCTCTACTTCAAGAAACAGCAACGCTTTGGAGAACTGGCTGCTTTCTCAACATCAAGAAACAGCAACGCTTTGGGTGCTACCGAAGAGATCTTCACCCACCTTCAGGAAACCCTTAGCATGAAACTAGAATCATCCTCCAGGCCAGAAGAGTAGTACCCATAATGATGTGTTTTCTCACCCGTAGTTATTAGCTCCCAAGATGTTTCATTATTTATATGGACAGACAAATTTGGAACCTTAACTTTGGAGCCAAAAAATATCCATTTACCAGTTATTAACTCTTGGGATCTTAAAATGTTGGTTACAATGGAAGAAATGGAATTTCTTAATCTTGGTCTTACAGCTTGTGATGGCATGCACTCTATTTTGTACAACAGAGGATAATGTCTAGAAATTTAAGCCAGTAGTTTTTACAGGGGCCAAATCCCTGTGCCAAGATGTTGGTATCTACAAAATGTGTCTTAGGATACATTCTCAGCTGGTTTACACTCAGTAGGCCTTGGATAGTAGTTGTTCAACTAGACAGAAGTCCAGTGACTCTAGAACAAAATCAGAGGGGGTGCAAGTTATTGTTAGATTCCTGTGGCTTGCAAGCCTACAGGTGAAGAAATTCCACATCATTTCCGTAAAGACAGTCGATCTTGATTTTAAACCTATGCCCTTCATGTGAAGAGGATGACAGGAGGCATTTGAGAGAATTTCCAACTGCAAAAACTTTCCCCGGAAATTTGAAAGTGACATGAATACGAAGTTTTTTTTCCCCTGGCAATCACAATTTTATCAGAACAAACACCAAGATACTGGAAGCTTCCTGAGGTTAGTTCCATGAGTATTCACTATCATTGTCAGTCATAGCAGGAAAATTAATCCCCTTAAAGGTTGTCTGATATCCAGACATCTGTAAGCTTTCATAGGCTCTGTCACTAGGGTTTTCATCACAAAATGTTCTTGAACTTTACGGTGGAGAAGATGGCTACCCTCATGGTTATAGTAGATATCTTTGAGGTTTACATCTTTCCTATTTTCAACAATGTTCAGCCGGTATTGTTATTGTACAGTGCCAACTTTTATCCTTATGACAGTTGTGCTATTGAGACAAAAGCAAGAATGGTTTGCCAATTGTGTTCTTTGCTGGTAAAGTTATCCTGAGGAGACTTCATAAATAAGATAAATTATTTTGTCAGCCTTGTCTGTTGCATGGGACTCTGGAGAGCGTACCTTCCCAATTTTTTCCGGCTACTACTCAATTGTTTTTAGTTTAAAGCAGAGGCAGCATTGCTAACTCCCATCATTCCCATGATGAGAGTATTTTTGTCTGTTCCTTCTCAATTTGTTGCACAATGTAGATTTAACCTGGGTTACTTTCTCCGGAGACCTTAAAATGGCTGATCATTCACCAAGAATGAAATCTCACAGTGTGTATGATTGCACCCTAATCATGACCAGTGGAGAAGATAGCATTGCTGGGTAGATATATGCTTGAATATAGTGGTGTAGCAACCATTAGAAAATCATTGATGATATATTTTAGAATCCGACTTATGTAGGGGGTTTGGTTCAAAGATATCCTCACAGGTAAAAGATCGTATATATTCAAATTCTATATATGTAATACACTAAGGAAGATATATACATCATCTCTCCATTACAATGTCTAAAACTATGTAAATGCCACTGATGAATGATCTTTTTCAAGGAATATATTTAGTGCTTAATCATATACTGTGACACAATTCACATACATAATAATCTTTCCTAGCAACAACAGTATATTTTCTTTTTATTCAAGACATATATCTGTTGTTTATCGGCCTGAAAGAAAAGCTGTAAATGTTCAAAGTTTTAAATGGTAGCAATGAGCACCAGATACAAGGGACAGGTCATTGTCGTGTTGCATAATTTCCTAGAAACTGAACATAACCATATGTGATCAGTGCCTAACCCCCTTTCCAGATACAAAAAAACATTAGGAAATTATACTGTGGCTACTAAAGTAAGTCTTCCGTAGTTTCTAGAGGTAAGTAAGGTTGTGTTGCATGTGAAAAAATAAACTAAGTCATTATTGGGTTTGAATTTGGGGTGCTACTCAGTTACCATAGTCTCATTGTTATACTGCAGAGTATAAATTGATCGATTGGGAAACCTAATTTCTATATATCTATATAAAAACTTGTATCAACGGTGCAGAATAATTACGATAGTGATATTAATAGAAATTTTGGTGTTGGCTTTGACCGTGTTAATCTTGAGTCCCTTGATTTAAATCTTAAACATTTGGGTGTGGGCGGGTCTTTCTTAGCAGCATTATAGAATTTCTAATTAATAGGTCACATTGAGTTGTTGATTGGCACCATAGTGAGTGTAAGAATGTGATATCTGGGGTTCCTCAGAGCAGTGTTCTTGGCCCATTACTTTTCATACTATATACACATGACATATGGTTTAGCCAAGAAAAAAAACTTGTTGCATATGCAGATGATGCTACTCTCCTTGCATCAATTCCCTCTCCTGAATGTAGATCTAGGATTGCTGAATCCATTAATAGAAATCTAGTTAAAATTAGAACATGGTGCCAATTATGGGGTATGAAGGTGAATCCTAACAAAACTCAAATTATGTTTTTATGTAGGTCGAGGACAGTCGCTCTTCAATATCCGGATCTTAGCATTGATAATTATTATTTTTTTTTTTTTCACTCTGTATAACTCTAAGATTTTAGGTGTGATTCTCGACAACAAATTTACTTTTGAAAAACACATTAGATCTGTATCTTCTTCAATTGCAAAAAAAAAATTGGCATATCGAGTCTTGTAAGATTTTGGGTGATCAGTCTATTCGAGAGTTTTTTAATTCTTTCATTCTATCTTGTTTCGGGTATTGTTCTCTTGTCTGGTCTTCAGCTGCTGACTCTCCTCTTAATTTATTTAACAGGAACCTACGGTCTATTAAAATTTCTTATTCCTAATGTACTGTAGATATTAATCTCTGGCATCATCGTTCAATTAGTTCTTTATGCATGTTGCATAAGGTTTTTCATAATTCTAACATTCCTTTACATTTAGATCTTCCCCTACAGTACAAATCCCATTCGTAATACTATCCATGCGGTTAATTCTAACATTCAGGCCTTCTCCTACAAGAGGCTCAATACTTTACAGTATTCTAGAAAGTTTTATTCCAGCTATGACAAATTTGTGGAATGATCTTCCTAATCAGGTAGTTGAATCGGTACATCTTCAAAGGTTCAAACTTGCTGTAGATGTTTTTATGTTGAACAGGCTGACATAAGTCTCTTTTTATAGTTTATGTATAGAAAGTCTGTTTTAATGTTTTTACTGTTCTTAAAATATTTTATTTTAATTGTTTATTGCTTCTCATACAGTTTATTTATTTCCTTATTTCCTTTCCTCACTAGGCTATTTTTTCTTATTGGAGCCCTTGGGCTTATAGCATCCAGGTTTTCCAACTAGGGTTGTAGCTTAGCTAATAATAATAATATTAATAATAATAATAATAATAATAATAATGATAATAATAATAATAATAATAATAATAATAGTAAAAATAATAATAATGATAATAATAATAATGATAATAATAATAATAATAATAATAATAATAATAATGACTGAATAATACATTAATAACAAATTATTAGTAGAATATCTGGATTATGGGTTTAAACAACATACATTGACAAATAGACGGACAACATTCCTTGTTTGTGATGAATTTGAGAGCGAATGTAAACAGAATTAAAA
>NC_090732.1:53597039-53709539 GCF_036898095.1 Palaemon carinicauda | reverse complement strand
CCTAATCAGATAGTTGAATCGGTGGAATTTCAAAAGTTCAAACTTGCAGCGAATGTTTTATACTGAGCAGACTGGCTTAGATCTCGTTTTATAGTTTATATATATGACATCTATTTTAACGCCGTTGCTAATCTTAAGATATTTTGAATTCTTTGTTCATTATTTCTTTTATACTTTATTTATTTCCTGTCCTCACTAGGCTGTTTTTCCCTGGGCATGTAGCATCCTGCTTTTACAACTAGGGTCGTAGTGTAGTTAGTAGTAGTAGTAATAGTAATGAGGATAATAATAAGGCAAGGGTTCCTTTCAGTTGAAGATGTGAAGGTAGAGCATTCCTAATCTTTCTTTTGCTCTACCATTCATTCTCCTTTATAACATCATTATGATGTAGTCTTCCAGGTTTATCTAATTATATCTGTGAAAGTTATCTTGCCTTATAAGTGATTATCATAGTAGTTGGATATACACCTAGAGAGATATTCAAGAAACGTATCTATTTTCATACTATTGCTGTAGGTGGCCTGGCTTTCTTTCAAGCAGCCCGCAACAGTAAACACATGGGTTGCAGTTTCTACAGTATATCTTACACCAGTAACGACTGGGTACCTCATTTCAGCAGTCTGAAGATTTGACTGCTCGAATCCTCATCACTTAAATGGAACTTCAGCGATATAGTCTATGGCTTTGTAAAATTAAACAAATTCAGTTATTTTTAGAATTTCAAGTAAAACATATTTTAATAATAAACGTTATCACTTAATCTCCGTGCATTGTGTCCCGCGTATTAGTTGTCAAAGGTTTACTGCGCTTAGAACAGGTTTGTAAACTGGATCATAACACATTCCACTCTTTAACATGATTCAACCACAACCATTGTGATTGGCCAGCACCTTTTCAAAGCTGATTCATGTAAACATATCAGTAATAATCATAATGATAAAACAGATAATAGATAAGTATGATGCTTTAATAGTTATCTATGTAGCTGGTGTGCACAACACATCGATGTACCACTTACCGGAATAGAGGGGCAATGTGGTAATGTTTATTTACGAGTGAAGTGAGCCATGGCAGAGCAAAGACCATTTGTAAGTAACTGCCAATCACGATGCTTGTAGGAGGTACATTTCAAAGATTTTGGACTGTATCCAGTTACAGCCATAGATGTGTATTCAGAGACGTAATTTTCTTCCTTCAGAGACAGTTTGTCTGGGTGCATTTCATGGACAAACAAAATTACCTCTTTAAGTTATATTAATTGTACGGTGGTTTCTATTTTCAGAAAATATAATTATGCATGATATTTATTACAAATAGAGAAGTTTATCTGTATTAACCAAAACTTTTTCCTTCTCTTTTTCCTGTACTTGTAACAGAGCCGAATCCTCGACTTTCTACTAAAATTACAGCAAGACTTCCAGGTAACAACTCTCAATATGTGACATGTTTCATTTTACATATTGTAAGACTTAAATTTACTTGACTATATTTTTGTTACATAGTAAATTACTTTGATGAATGTAATTTCATGTGAATAATTTATAAGAAATTTAGGATAGGGGTTTATTGTTATTTTATGCCATGTTTCGATGGGTTTTTTTTATTATCATATTGTTTTAAATTTATTTCTCGTTAACCTTTGGTGACTGTCATAAAAAGGTGTGCCTGTTACACAATGGTTGGCAGAACACACAGCCAGCTACAGCAGCATCAGTCAGAGTGATGATCTGGAGGAGTCTGAAAATAGTAAATCAAAAGTAGTGGGCACAGCAGAAGAGACATGCGAGTCAGTTGAGTATATACAAGAAATAGAGGACAACAGTGTAAGCCATGCTGTTTCGATTGAAGAAGATGGCAGTATAACTTCACTTCCACTCTCACAGCTTGCACCAATACACATTCAGTTGGAAAGTATGTTAATAGTATTGTAATTATTTTGTTTGTAACAAATTTGTTTCGATGTAGACTATGTACCATACAGTAAAATTCACAAGTTTTTACTGAAACATTTCTAAGTTTTTACAAAACGTTTGCATTACTTTCTTTTATATTAGAACCATATCACCATTTATGCTAGCAAAGTTGGAAGGAGGTTATTTGTTTTCATGTGCTTGCCTGTCGGTCAGGTTTTTTTTTTTTCCCTTAAAAGATATCTAAGGAAATTCGTATTGGGTTTCAATAGAATTCAAAATAGACAAGTTATGAGTCATGGATAAGACCTTCCTTCCATATGCAATCCAACAATCTTTCATGATATGTTTAATATTTTGATGTATTTCATGTCATGAAATGAAATAATGAAAATATAAACACTTTCTGCAGTGATGTGCTATCATCTAAGAACAAAGTGAAATAAGAAGCACAGATCAAGTCTGCTTTTCCTTTTACAGTACTCCCAAAATTATGATGGTCATAAGAAATATTAGCAGACTTCCCTTGTGTGTTTTGGTTGTAAACTAAGGCTCAGAACTTTAGAAATCTGTATCCTTGTTTTAACATAAAAGTTATAAGATTCCTGTACATTTGTATAATCATATTGTTATTTAACAATAAAACTCTAAAATGTTTCCGAAACAGTTATATCTCGGAATATAGATGCTAAAGCAGTCATAATGTTCCTTAATTTTATGTAAAATTTGCAATGTGTTTTCATGTCAGGGAATATCCTGGCTGCATGTGATTTTCTACCATTTTGATAATTTATTTATTTATATTTTTGGAAAGTTTTAGCTGTCGGGTGACCTTTATTATTATAGTACAGTATTCCTGTAGTTTTCCACTTTAATAATTTTTTGTTCCTACGTGGATACATAACCTCGTCCTTTAATGCAAGTATGCTTTCAGCATAGCTGGAACTTGGCTGTTGAGATTTATACTGAGTTGTCAGCAGTCTAATTACTCTACTGTTGGGTGCCAGAGAATTCTCACCCCTTCCCCACCAACACACTAAGTAACCACCCTGTTTTCAGCCACCAGAGAGTGCAGCCATCAACTGGCTGTTTTAATATTTTGTCTTTTCTTTTCGATAATTGTTGGCAGTTTATTGTGAGTGTGGGATATTGATAGAGTAGAAAGATTTTGCAGTTTGCCTGATAACAGTAGCTGACTGATAGGTATCTTTATAACCTGCCGATACTTTAAACACTTTCTTGTTCTTTTTTAACAGCGTTCCTGATGTGGTGTCTGCTGCTGATGTTTTGAAGGGAAGGAGTCCCACCCTTCTTTTTTTCAGATTCTCCCTGTGTCCGGAAGGCATTAGTGATGTATCTCATGGTAGTACTGTCTCTTCATAGATTTCCTAAGATCTGTTTCCTCGGTGTTGTCGCCATCTGCCAGGAAGCTCCTTAACTTCATCTCTTCACTAGCTGCCGATCAGAATGGAAAGACTTTGCCATTCATTTCCCATTTGTAGACTAAGTCTTAGAAGACCAATCAATAGGGCTTGCATATTGGGGAATCCTACTACAGTATTTCTTTCCCCATGGGAGAAATAGTGCTTCTCTACGAGTCCTTGTGACTACTTTTTCCAAATACAAAGAATAAGACAACCCTGAGAGATGACAAGACTACGCAGAGGACACTTAAAGAGTGCTTCTTCGTCTCATCGCACATTGCTGGTCAGGATAAAAGGGCTCCATCTTTCTCCCCATTTATAGACTAAGTCCTACATACTAATAGATAGGAGTTGCATTTGTGTGACTCTTACCATTTCTCTCCCCATAGAAGAGACAGTGTTACCCAAGTGCATGCCGTCCTCAAGGAGCGTACCCTTACCTGTTCGTTCAACAATTACGATAGAGTGCTACTATGTGTCCGTGAGTCCCTTGCCCTCATCTGTTCATATACTGTGTCCACTATTGACGATCTCCTATGGGAGCATGCCCTCGATTGCTTGCAAGCGCTCACGGTTTTTCTTCTGTGCGTGTACACGCTCATACTTGATCAAGTGCAGAAGACAATTGCCTTTAGTTTTCCCTCAACTGTTTAGTCACCCTTGAGCACTCATTGGTATTATTATAGAACAACATGGGAAAAACTTAATAATAACGAAATGGGGTTATATGTAGAAAACCACCGTGTTCTTCGAAAATAACCTTTATTTCCATTGCAAATAATTAGTTAATATGATATATCCTAATATATCCTGTGGTAATGGGGGCCACCCAGTGGGAACTGGGGGTTTTGGGTGGGGAAAATTTACTGAAAAATCAATAACTAATGGTAAAACTAGCCTTTTCTTCTCTGTACATTATTCTATGGGACGCATAATGAATCTACGAAAAAATAGCCAAGTTTCACGATGAGTGTCACAGTACTCCTGATGTAGTGAATAATTTTTTTAAACCTCATTGTGTAAACCCTCAAAGGTTAAAGGATCCCAAGTGTGATTCTGGTAAGAACTATACTTTATTATAATGTGAGGATTTATTTGTGATTTACTTTATCATAATGTAAGGATTTATTTGTGACTTACTTTTAGTGTGTGACCTGGGAAGGGGAGTCTCGGGGGCCGTCTAGGCCTGTGACCTTGGAAGGTTTGTGACCTGGGAAGGGAGGTGCGGGAGCTTGCTCCCCGGCTAGGTCTGTGACCTGGGAAGGTTCGTGACCTGGGAAGGGGGGTCCTGGGGCTTGTTCCCCGGCCAGGTCTGTGACCTGGGAAGGGGGTCCAGGAGGCTTGCCCCCCCCCCCCAAGGCTAGGTCTGTGGGGTCTGGGACTTGGGAAAGTTTATGACCTTGGTAGGGGGGTCCTGGGGGCCTTGCCCTCTGGCTAGGTCTGTGATCTGGGAGCTACTAGGATAGGTTAGGTGGGTTTGTTAGGTTCTGTAGCCTTTTACAAATCCCGAATAATCACGTTTTGCCTTATTTTCACAAACCCAAAGTCCCAGGTTCCCACCTATGTTCGTCCGGAAAGGGGGCCGGCCATATAGGCAGAAAGGCTTAATTGCACCGGAAATAAAGGTCAAATTCATTGAAAGCACTCTAGTCTCGTAGGAAAAGTGGTCTTTGCTATTAGAAATGTTGTCCCATAATTTTACCCGCTCATTCCTATAGGAATGTGTCCTCGTCTGCTCACCCTCACTCCTACGGGAAAAACCCTCACATGTTCTCGCTTGCCCTCACTCCTAAGGGATAACCCTCACAGTCTCACTGACCTTTACTCCTACAGGAAGAACCCTCACATGTTTTTGCTCACCCTCACTCCTACATTAAGAATATTCACATCTACGCTCGCCTTCTGAGAGTGCCCATTCTCCTTTTAGTAAATCTAGGAACTTTATAATTCTAAGTTCCCGAAACGGTTCGCGAAGGGAGAGATACATACAGTGCCCGGAACACACCTTCCCAGAAATAAATATCGGTATACGTTACATGTGCTGATATACTGGCTACCAGTGTTCTCTTGTTTTCAGGAAGAGAGGGGAAAACTGTAATGAAAGTCATTCCTTCTGGAACAGACATTGGTAGATGATGCTTTGCGACCATAGTAGGTATCGTACCATATACACTGCCCTCATTAAAAGGTTCACTTGGCGTACCAGGAGAAGTTGTACATACTAGGGAAGGCACTTTGTACCAAGATCAGACACCAATCCAAGTAAGTTTGACACCTAGTTCGTTCTTAGCTTTTACTTTCTGGTATGAGGTTTAGATGTTCACTGGCTTTTCTCGGCGCTACGCAATTTGACAATTCACGTTCTTCAGTAACTTTCAGGTCACAGAACTTCTGCCATGTGCATCATTTCTGCTCTTCCATTACACAATACAGTGGAAGAGGAACCTTTGACTATTCTCATCGCTTGCATTAACAGTAGGCATCAGAACTGATGCTACAGATTGTAAAATTCATCATACGTACTTCTTTAGCAACTTGTTGGGTAGCCAGTTAGTATATTTTATTCCAATTATTGTCATCCTCTTTATCTGAGGGTAAGTAGAATCACGGAAGGTATTTCCCTAGTGAATGGTCCATGTTAGCTCAATAATTGTTTATTACAAGAATTTCTCCATACAAACATCTGCACCTCCATGTGTGGATCGTCACCCTCATACACACACTACACACCCTGAAGAGCACTTACACCAAGGTACATGCACATATTTGAGTGTTCCCATTATTCTGAAGAAGAAATCTATTTAAGGTTGAGACTCAATTTCGTGTGCACATTAAGGTACTTATGCACACCACGGAACCCACTCATCTGAGGAAGAGCTTGCTTATAAAGAGGTTTCTGAGTCCAGGGCGTGCACCCACTCCTCGGAAGAGGAGCTGTAATGCGCTCACTCCACAGTGCAACCATTCTTTTAAAGAAGAATTCTATTAAAGGGGTAAATCCTTAGTCCCATTGTACACATGCTAGAAATGGCTCATTAAAAGATGAGCTGGTTTGAAGTTGAGATTCTTGCTCAAGTGTACCACTGTGCATACACATGCTCACAAAAATGTGAGCACCTCTCAAATAGAAGACTCTCTCCTATTCCTAAGAGTTCTAGGGTACAGTTACTCAAATCTCTTGGCAACTCGCTCATCGATTCACCAGGGCCCTCCGATGAGCAAACTCATAATTCCGCTCCCACTGTTGAGGAGTACTCTCCTGGGCATTCATATACTCCTGTGCACTCAGGAGTTCTTATCTTATATGCAGCACTCACTTAGAAGCAATAGTAATTGTGGACATTCATGCTCTCCCAAAAAAGCATTTGCACCGGTCCAAGCACATCATTGTGTGCATAAGTGTGCTCATGTTTGAGAACTTACCTATAAGACTGCTTATAAGAGTAGAAGGACATGCTTCTGACCATGCATGCCATAGCGGGCATGTGAGCACCCCTAACTGCAAGCACTTACCTGAGCTCGCCCATCATTGGGAAAGACAAAAGTGCAGGAATACACTTTTTCTTTAGTCATAAGTGCCTACCTGCTTGAGAGAACTCACGTTGGCAAGCAAACACCCAATTTCTACTATCCTCAACATGACAGAAGTAGTTTCTCAACCTCAGAAAGTCCACAAGGCATCCTGAATTAACATGTGTACTTTTCAGCAGTACAGGTCTTCAATTAGGGCACTTCAAAGGTGGTTAAGGAAGAGAGTCTCTTGGCTGTGGCCTCCTCTTCTATGAAGTACAGTCCAGGTTCTGTATTAGAACCAGGAAGGAAATCAAACCTCCCCATACTAATTTCAGGAAACGAGCCAAGATACAGATTAAGCTGCTCAGGACTCAGGGACTGTTCCAGCAGAAACAGGAAACCCTATATGAAAGAACCTTAAAAGTCATTGCCATTATCAGGCAAATGAATAGCTTAGGAGAAGCTTCCACTTATTTTCAGTTTCCCTGGACTGAAGTGACTCCCAAAGCTATTGAGAATGCAGTTGCACAAACATTCTGGGTTAAGTACTTCTCTCAGAACAAGCCATTCTAACAAAATTCTGCCACAAGCATTCTCTTGGCAGAAAAGATTTTATGCAACCCTGGAAGCCAGTCCTTCCCCTCGATATATTGTTGCTGCAGCTATGACCCTAACTCCCTGCCTACTATCATCTCAGCTCCTGAGTCTGCCTTCATGGAAGCTGCTTCCATTGTGAACCTCCAGGCAACATCCTGACTGGACCACAGGTTGGATGCATTCGCTTGGTTAATCTCTTCTTAGGACTATTCAAAGCTGGAGAACAAAAATGATTTTACTGGCCAGTGGTGACCCGGGTAAATCAACTACGAAACGGCATATATTTTATCTTTTCGAGTGTTGCTAGTCATTCTGAAGGATAGAAGATCTCTGTCGCCTTGGTTCAGGAGTTTGTAGCCAGGACCTTCAGTTCAGCCATGTTATCATACGACCATGCCTAACACTTGCCTCTTCTACATGTCCAGGTCATTAGGATGTTGATAAGAGTCCAGGTCAATAGGAGGTTGATGAGAGTCTCCAATTTTGCTCCAACACAGGACCAAAGTCCTTGGACATTCCTGGGAAAGTAAACAAGCCTGTTGCTTATAAGAACTTGCCCCCTCCTAAGGATAAGTCTCGTATTAAAGGACGAGGGTTTGCATCCGTGTAGTAGCAAATCACAAACTTTCTAGGTAATTTGTATTTGTCTTAACTATACAAACCGGAATTTACACTTCCCGCCATGAACCAGCCTACAAGTCTTAGGTTTTAGGTCAAAATGGCTATTTGGTGTGATGGCTATGAGGCCTTCCCTGCCACTTGCTATTAACTACCAATACTTAATTTCATTATAAATCCTAACAGCCAAGCTCCACCTATGCTAAAAGCATATTCCTATTAAAAGACTCAGGTTCGTGTAGCTAGGAAAAATATAGATTACTTTAAAATTTCTAATATTAATGGTATTTTGCTGTATTTTAAAGTAAATTCCATAGTGTATATTGATGATGATATCCAAATAAACAGCAGGTTGTATCTTAACATTATAGGCACTGGCAAACTACCTCAGGGAATCTTGTAACTTCTTTTCATACATTGTATTCTTTAATCTTAAAATAAAATGAAATGTGTAAGCAAATGCTCCCTGACAAGCACACCTCATTTCTGGCTCTGTTCAGACTTTTAATTATGTATAACTTAGAAATCTTTTCTGGTCCTCTACAGATGATTACATGGTGGTATTAAGTAATGATACCAGAGTTCAAGACGGGGGATCCACATCGTTTCAGGAGAGAGATATACATCAGGTATGAGTTTGATATGCACACTAATATTTTCTAAAGTTGAATTGGATTCATGGAACCATACCTGGAATTCATGATGATAATACCTTTGAAACAAGAGTTTCCCAACCTGAAAATAGAAAACAAGATTACACCCATTTGTAACAACAAGGCATCAACCTGCAGTATTTAGCGTGAGTGGCCATATGACTCCCATGGTCTAGGCCCTGCTAATCCTGCCAAGTCAGCATATTTGATTCAAAGAGCCAGTATTTACATTGTGTCTGGATATAGTACACTATCTCAGGTATGTCGCCTAAGTTTAGTAGAACTATCTATTATCCAAAATGCAATTCATATAGGCTGTCATAGGGAGTGTTGATCGGCATACCTTATGCCATTTTTCTAGATATAAACAATATAATTTGATATATGGAGAGTAAACGTGTCTGTATTTAGTTTAACCCACAACTTCCATATTTCCTGACAAACTAGCAGGTGAAGAGACAACACACTGGAAAGAACTAAGTGTTTCCTTCATTGCTAGTTGGCAAAAATAATCAATATCCTGAGATTAATTGAAGAGTTGGGTAGATACCTATCATCTCTACCCATTGCAGCAAATCCTATGCTAAAAGAAACTGGAATTCTGACCTGATGCCCCCTTGGTTCCTTATGTAGGCTAAAACCAATGTGTTTTTCGTGAATGCACCAGTAACCTTCCCCATCGCTAGGTTTACCTTGAGGCAATATATGTACAACGTCAAAATGATTATTCCGCTGTCTTGCCAAATGATGATCCATAGTTTCACCATAGCTACCTTGGAAATAGCATTGATTAATCAAGGTTTTATATAATTTAAACAGCCAGAGAAATATCCTAACATGGAGGAATTAAGAACTTTGTATCGTTCATTCTATCCCAACAAAAATCTAGTTGAAATTGCAAAGGCTTCATTCTCAGCCAGCCCAATAGAACAGACCTGTAGGGATGAATTCTGTTGCAATCATTCATATGTATCATTGGTTTTTAAGCTGGATTTGATCGAACCCTTGGAGTTTGGTGTATTCACTCAGATATGTATGTTTTGGAGAAATTTAAGCTTTGGGGAATTTACCACATATGACTTACTTGATATATATTTTTTTAATTTTGAAGATTCAATGAATGCATGGATAACTTGCTGGATTTTATTCCTCTAGTAAGGTTAAGAACTACTATTATAGATAAAGAAGACTTTTATCACCATGAGATGTGAACCTTGTAGAAACCTGGCAACTAGAAAATCTTCTCTTGTATAAATTAAAGGAATTTCTTGAATCCTGTTGAGTGGGGACATGAAAAATAGATGTGTCAAAGTGATGGAGAACATCCATTCCCCCTTCCTTATAGCTGCTAATACAGTACTGTGAAATGAGTTTCTATTTAGAATCAAGTCAAGACAGTAAACTTATTTTGTCTCGAAACATTCAGCAGTGGTCTCAAGCTTTATTATGATTGCAAAACAAGAAACGGTCGGTAAAGTTTGCAATTTCATCAGATTGTTGATGTAACTTGTAAAGGGTAATTTGCACTGTTGATTTAGGGGGTGAGTTTGAAGAGGTATACAATAAACTTTCTTTAGTTATGAAAGACCCTTTTAATGAGAGAATGTAGTGACATAGTCACTTGGCTTTAATATGGAATATAATTTCCTTGTTGAAGCCTTGTGACGGGCAAGAGAGCTCTCAAACTTAGGAATAATCTTTCCTCAGTTTGATTCTAAATTTCTCTCTTGAAGCTATTTCTAGCTCTCAATATAACTCCTGCTTCCTCCTAATTTAAACAACTTTCAGCTTGCTGTCTTAACTCTATTAGTAATATTTCCCTAATTCATATTTATATATATATATATATATATATATATATATATATGCATAGATATATATATATATAAATATATATATATGTATATATATATAAATATATATATATATATATAGATACATATATATATATATATATATATATATATATATATATATATGTATCTATATATATATATATATGTATCTATATATATGTATATATACATATATATATATATATATATATTTATATATCTATATATATGTATATATATATATATGTATATATATATATATATATATATATATATATATATATGTATATATATATAGATATATATATATATATATATATATATATATATATATATATATATATATATATATATATATATATATATATAAGCTCTTCCAATAACTTTTTCCCACCCCAATACCAGGCTTTTTTCTTTATTTTGCGTTAGTGAAATTATTAATTGCAAGGAGTCATGTACTAAACATGTAATAGGAGAAAATAATGATAGGCCATGGATAACACCGGTGTAAAGGTTTCAAGTTACCCCCAGTTTCAAGCTCCCCCCCCCCCCGGGTAACTTGAAACTGGCTTCAGATTACCGGGGGGGGGGTACTTTGAAACCGGTTTCAAGCTACCCACTCTGTTTTCAAGTTACCCCCCTCATCGGAATAGGAAATATTTTATATGACAGTGCACATGTGCATCATGCATTTATTGCCGACTTCACATTCGTAGAATAAGAATTTATTTTCGTATTTAAGACAAAATATTGTTAAGGCCTATTAGTGAATTATATGACACGTTAGAAGCCATAGACTGTCATTCAAGTTTTTGTGATAACGGCCAGTAAAGAATTATTGTATTGCTCGTGTGATTGTTGATAATTTTTTTCTTTTATCATCTCAAATAGATTCAATTCATGTGCTTCAGGTGCATGAGCTTCAGGCAGCAATATGCGTGGAGAAATTGTCAAAAAAAAATCCACAACGAGATGTGTAATTTGTCTCTATACTCTTTCAAATTTA
The DNA here is from genome assembly GCF_036898095.1 of Palaemon carinicauda. NCBI lineage: Eukaryota > Metazoa > Arthropoda > Malacostraca > Decapoda > Palaemonidae > Palaemon > Palaemon carinicauda. The sequence continues at coordinate 53,697,983 of NC_090732.1, read as the reverse complement.
GGAAGAAGATTGAGATATACTTAAAGACAAAAACACACCTTGCCATAATTCCAACATTTTGTTTCGAAATAGAGTAAAGGATGCCATTTGATGGTTATAATGAATACTTTAAATGTCAAACTTTAATCATACAAAAACTCAACTTCTAAATGTTTTACTTTTGTAACATTATTCATCGTACTATAAAGAAATGTGACACAAAATTGACATTTTTCCGATATAGTTTCTTAGGTCAGCGATGGACATTCATTAATAGACTTTCGTCAGAAAGTATCCCTTGCCGGCAGGTACTGTCGGGAACCTCCTGCGACGAAAGTAGCTTGCTGGTTGAGTTCCACACCCAGATGTAGGAGAGAGAGAGAGAGAGAGAGAGAGAGAGAGAGAGAGAGAGAGAGAGAGAGAGAGAGAGAGAGAATTACAAACGGTATAACAGAGATGCCTCAAAGATTATAGCCAATTAAAGGAGACACTCAAAAGCATCATAAATTTTTTGTCAGACAGAATGGAAAGTCACCCATCCCCATACAGAGCCAATGTAGGTTATTTACTCTTCAAGCACGAGAGATTGTTTATAATTTTTTCGGAATATTTTGCTTCAGAAAAACAGAAAGGAGGTCCTGTTACTGATGCTTCTAAAGCAAATTTTTCGCACAGCAGAAGACACCAATTTAGGAAAAACTACTATCGCAGTCAAATGAACAGCAACGTAAATTTGAACAATGGTTCCGTAAACAGTTGCTACCGAATATATTACGATCTTCCATAATTGCAATGGTAACGCATCTTATAAAGCAAAATTATATAAACCTGCAACAGCATCAAATAACAAGGCACAAATAGAATAATGGCTCATCAGAAAAGTGTATCACTAAGAGAATATATTAAAATGTCTTCTTCTTTTTCTTCTTTGTCTGCATCTTTTCCTTCTTTTATGTGGGGTCTATGTTTCTGGCCAGCTTTCTCCATCTACCTCTGTCCCACACTTCATCAACGGTTAATCCCTTTGATCGAAGGTCATCCTTGATATAGTCCATCCACCTTCGCTTTGGTCTCCCTCTCCTTCTCGTTCCATGTACCTCCATTTCCATCACTCTCCTCCCAATATACTGTTCATCTCTTCTCATGACATGACCATACCACCTCAGTCTACTTTCTTGGATGTTATCTGATAGTTCTCTAACTCCTGTGGTACCCCTAATTACGTCATTCCGTATCTTATCTCTTCTTGCCATCCCTGAATATTGATACGCTTACGTGATTGCTAAAATTGCAGTTGAAATTGGTCAAATAAGTTTTTCGTCTTCCTCCATACTTTTGCTGATATAATCTGGCAGAAGTGACGACCTATGTATCAAAAAAAAAGAAGCACTGCATTCGGTGACAAAAGCAAATTTGGCGAATACCGTAAAACACTTGGCCGAAAAATTACAGGAGGAGGATGAAAAGCAAAATGTGGTAATCGATAAATATGTTGATCTTGAGTAAGAAGTCTTCAGTCCTCTGATGATGATTTTTTTTAAACTTATATGTTTTCATCTATATCGATATAGAAGTTCTGGTGTATGTCGAAAGACTAATTTCAAATTATAAGCTAGATGTATGAAATTGTTTGCATTCTCCATAATTATTATTATTATTATTATTATTATTATTATTATTATCAGCCAAGTTTCAATCCTACTGGGAAGGGAAACAAATAAGGAAAATTAAATAAAGGAAGGATATAAAGATAAAATACAAAGATAACAAAAAGGCAAATGGGTATTGTATCATTAGAAAAATTTTAAAAGCAAACTGATAACAAGAAAATATATTGAGCATGTTGATCTGCCAACAAAAATAATGAAGTAACTATTGTAAGATACAATATGACAAAAGAAAACGAAAAAACATTTCGGCTCTGGCCTTTGGAAAAGAATCTTTTTTGAAATAGGTGGTCGATTCCCAAAGGAGATTACTACAGGAATATAGTGAGGTGAGAAGGTATACTACGAAGTCGAAAATATGGCCCCGTGTGTTTTTATCTTTAGATACACCTCGGCCTTCGTAAATTTAACAGAGTATAGTTTTCTAAGATTGTCTTTTTCGTTTTCCGAAGCCTCTTGTGGGTATATTTGAAGCCTCTTGTGGGTATATTTGGCGTTCACTGTGTAATCAATGATATCGAGGTTGTCCGATTTCCGTTCAGCAGCCACTCTGACAACTCTTTGGACAAGTGATGCTGTGATCGGGTTAACCTGGATTTGTTTGCATCCCAACACACCAGAGAGCAGTTGCTTACTACCACGTACAAGATAATCAAATAAAAAATAACTACGGGCGTTTGATTTGCGGTCCAAGGTCGAGAAATCCTCATTGTAACTCTCGTCCTCTTTGTGATCATCCCAATGAATTAAGGAACGCTGGACTTGTGTGCATTAGTATTATACCAATGTCTGTCTATAGACCTTGTATTATACCACATGCAAATTTACACACTAAATATGTCTTAAGTTCGTTTTGGAACTTTCATCACTGTACTAGTTTAATAATCGCAAAGAAGAGCAAAACAATAAACGGATAAAGACATAGCATCAATAAATTATACCAATATATGAAATTTTACATGTATATATATGTAACCTAATAATTTTGTGGTGGTCCTGATCAAAAGCAATTGATTAATATTTATAAATGATGACATACAGCGCAAAAACCAGGAGGGTAGCTTGAAACCAGGGGGGGGGGGTAGCTTAAAACCGGTTTCAAATTACCCACGGGGTTAGTTTGAAACCGGTTTCAAGTTACCTCCGGTAGCCTGAAACCAGTTTTAAACTACCGGGAGGTATGATTTGGAGGGGGTAATTAAGTAAACGTAGTTACTTGCTAACCACATGACAAAAGTGATTTTAAAGCTTCAAAAGCTTCCGTAATTTCATTTGACGGCAGAAATGCCAAGCAAATAATTTTGAATCATTAAATCAAAGTTTTCATCATTGTTGTATCAAATTGATAATCCAGTTGCCTGAATTCTTTGCCATTTACACTGACCTATATAATAAAAAACTGAGTTTGTTGTTGACGCTAAGGAATCCGCTTTTAGAAGCTTGGATTGCATCCAAATCTGATATAATAATTTGTGGGTTCAGTTGAATTTCATTTCCATCAGCGACGTCAATCAAATCTTGAAATAAACATTTATAAGGGCGTGTTTTCCTTATCAAGTTTCCATGTATGCTACAAAGAAGGCAATTACCACTTTATTTTCTTTTTGCCTTTACCAACAACTGTTCTCTCTCTCTCTCTCTCTCTCTCTCTCTCTCTCTCTCTCTCTCTCTCTCTCATTAGTTGCAGGAATAGTCCTTTTAGAAACATTAACCTAAGAACCTCCATTCTCTTTTTCTGCCGAAAAATACCTGAACCGCTGAAAATCCTCTCTCGATCCCTGGGGGTATTTTGACTGTCCATGGTGCTTGCTAACAAAAATGCTACCCTGATCTGCCCTCAGGTACACCGCTGTTATAGTTGACGCACACCAGTGTCAGTTGAGAGACGTTCTCATCTGAATGTTTTGTATGGACAAAAAAAAAAAATCGGACTTCTGAGTTTGTACCTTAACGACCCTTAAATGAAGAGACAGTATGAGAAAGCAATCTGACCAGCTTAACATCTACGGATTATCTGATCCCGTCAGACTAATCCTGTTCTTGTAAGAGAAGGGTTGATATTTTTTAGATCTCTTAGTTACTTCCTATCTACATAGCTTTAGCTATCAGTATACTGGAATCATTTGCAATGACCTTAAGTTTGAAATATAATGCTCTTCTTCTATAATAAGCTCTCTCTCTCTCTCTCTCTCTCTCTCTCTCTCTCTCTCTCGTGATGAAGATAGGAACTCATTACAAAGAGATCTAAACAAAGTATATGAATGGGCAGAGATAAATAGGATGGTATTTAACTCCAATAAATTTGAATCAATAAATTATGGAAATAGAGAAGGAATGGTATATGCATACAAGGGACCTAATAACGAGACAATCACAAACAAGGAAGCAATTAAAGACCTTGGTGTAATGTTAAATAGGAATATATTATGCAACGACCAAATAGCAACACTATTGGCTAAATGTAAAGCAAAAATGGGAATGTTATTCAGACACTTTAAAGCAAGAAAAGCTGAACACATGATTATGCTTTACAAAACTTATGTACGTGGTACACTCGAGTACTGCAATGTGATATGGTACCCACACTACCAAAAGGATATTGCACAAATAGAGAGTGTACAAAGGTCCTATACTGCTAGAATAGAAGAAGTTAAGGACCTTGACTACTGGGAAAGACTGCAATTTTTAAAACTATACAGTCTAGAAAGGAGAAGAGAATGCTACATGATAATACAAGCATGGAAGCAAATAGAAGGAATTACTGAAAACATCATGGAGCTAAAAATATCAGAAAAGAGCAAGCCGAGGTAGATTAATAGTGCCAAAAGATATACCACGAAAACTAAGGAAGGCACACAGGACATTAATCCACTACGCACCAGCATCGATAATGCAGCGACTATTTAATGCGCTGCCAGCTCATCTAAGAAACATATCAGGAGTGAGCGTAGATGTGTTTAAGAATATGCTCGATAAATACCTAAGATGCATCCCAGACCATCCAAGACTGGAAGATGCAAAATACACCGGAAGGTGAGGTACCTGGGGGAACCCAAACATAGAATAAGATAAGGCTCTCTCAATTGATACATTTTTGGCATTTTGCTATATGCTATGCATTATATGGTCCAATTACATACACACTGTGTGGTTCTGAACGACAAGGGATTAAGTCTTCCAAGATTTCAATTTGTTTTCCGTTGACCACCTGGTATAAGAATAGCCAAAATGGAAACTGCATCCGTAATGATAACCAACGAAATTGACCTATCTTAATCCATCCTCTGTTTCAGGACTTCTATAGGTAGAAAACCAAAATTAGGGATAGTGGCTGTCAGGATTTTGGGTATGTCGCTAACCAAGTGTGTCCAGATTTCGGTGGTCAGGATTGTAGGTGTCTGGATTATAGCAGTCGGGACTGTGACCCATACCCCAATTGATTGTCATGACGAAGCATTTAATGCAGTATGTATTATGAATATTAGAATTAATAACTTACATATCAGGGGTGCTCTTAGTGATAAGGATACAAAGGAATTGGATGTATACAAACCTGCTGATTGGTTTGAAAAAGGCCAGAGAAAGCCAAAACCACCAATGTGGCTTGTGTCTGAATCTAAAGGGGTAATAGGGAATTATTTTAAAATATGCAAATTAATTCAAAAATAAAGTAGGACCATCGCATCTGGAGATACATCTCGTTTTGAGAAAAATAGTTATCTCATCCATGCCAAATCATTCACAAGTGTGTAATTCTATTAAACCTAAAGACAAGTAATGATGATATTAGATTAGATGTCAAACCCCAGTTAAATTTTAGTTATGGAAGGGGAGTAGTATTTGATAAAGACACGTGTGAATTTACAGAGGAGGAGATACTGGCCATGTGTCCAATAAATGTATGGGAAGTACATAAGTCCCTGGAACATTGACAATTATCCTTACTCTTCAGGATGCTTATGTACCTTTTCACAATATTATGGAAAATGAATGGATTAAAGTTTGCCTTTTAAGTAGAATCCATTGCAATGTTTTAATTGTTTTAAATTTATACACCCATCTAAAGTTTGCAAGAATGAAAAAATTTGTAGCATTTGCTCCAGATCTTACCGTGGAGAGTGTACACTTGAGGTCAAGTGTTTAAACTGCAATTCTAATCATAAATCAACTGATAGGAGCTGCGAGATATATAAGTGGGAAGAAGCTGCCCTCAACAACTCTAGTTTAGAACACATAAGTGTGAGACATGCCAAAAGACTGCTGAATAAATCAAGCAGCTATGCAATGGCATTAAATCAAGAGGAAATTGATCACAGGAGATATCAAACCCACCTAGTGCTACCAGTAGTTCTAGAAAAAGAAATATACTATCTAATAATAAAACTGCATGACGAGGTAAACATATTGCCTCCTGGGGCTTTGCCATGTTGTTTTAACACTGGGTCAATGGCCATCTCTGCGCAACCTTCGTCCCGCATTACAAATAATAGTACAAACCTCTCTCAGGCCATGTCCTTGTCTGATTTGATGGAGGTTCCACTTAAAACTAACTTTCCTGGTGCACATGTACTGGGGAAGGTGCCAAAAACCTGTTAGCTCACCACCTCTTAATCAAAAAAGAGAGAGACGTCCATCTCTCTCGCCCCCCTCCATAAGAAACATTATGAAAGTTATGACATCAAATAATTGAGATGTTTTGTCTGTTGATGTTTCTGACCAACTGGAAAACAACTTAGATAAATCAGAAATTCAAGTTGAATCCACTATCCCCCTCAACAATTAGATCAAAAGGACACAAAGAAAAAGACAAACATAAAACCCAGTTTATCAAGATCCTCTTTCAAGAAACCACTGGGAAATAGTGATGGATCAAAAATTGCTAATGGGAAGACTTCATGGAAGGTGTCTTCCTGAAAAAAACGAATTTTTTTTTCCCTTTTTGCAATGGAATTGTCAGGATTTAAGGGTCATATATGAAGAACTTAAGTTTTTCATTCATGAGCTATCCCCTATAATTGAATGTCTACAAGAGAACAAGTTCAGTTCTAATATAATTTGTCCTCGAGAGTATGTTAGTTATAGTACACAATATGATAAAAAAGCAGGGGGCCATGGCAGAAATCTTAAATACATTCGTCGAGATGTTCCCCAAATATCTTTTGCCTAATCGTACCCCTCTGGAAGCAGTGGTTGTACTAATTGATAACAATTTTCTCTCTTTATTTGCCTCAAAATGACAATACAGTAATACCTTGAGATACGAGCTTAATGCGTTCCGGGACCCGAGCTCGTATGTCAGTTCGCTCGTATCTCGGATCAATTTTTCCCATATAAAATAACCAAAAAAAAATTAATCCTTTCCCACCCTCTGAAAGAAACACCTAAAAACAGTATATTACAGTGGAAAGACATGTTTTTTAATTGTTCTAATTCACCACCTACGCTCACAAAATAACAAATACTTATGTACTGGTTATGATCTGCAATAAAACGTGACATTATTATGGAGTTCTTACCTTCGAGACAGACAGTAGCGGCTAACGGCCGTGTGTGCGTAGGAGGAGGGAGAGAGAAAGGGGAGGAGAGAGACTTGATGGCAACACGTTCAGTACGCTACACTTGTGTAACACTACGTAACATAACTTAAACTTTAAATTTAACTTAATGAAATTAGCTTACTGTACACTTAAAAATAAATGTTAATCTTACGTTACGCTAAACTTAATTCTAATTTTGTTTTCATTTTCATATTTTTACTTTTTATCTTCTGGCTTAGCTCTTTTTGCCTCGCTTTTTTACTCTTTTTCACCTTCACTTTTTGCCGTCCTTTTTAAAAGGAACCTATCTAGGGATGTTTGCTTTTGTCTCCCCTTCAAAATGTTACGAAAATGACGTACACAAGTGTTGTCTCCAAAGGCTAATGCACAACCACACGCCAACTTGTCCGGGTGCCTCTTTTCCATAGAATCAGAAAACTCCTGCTACTTCGCTTTGGTTTCTTGAATAAGGCACTTGTCTGAGCTGCTTATTCCAAGTTTTAAGAAACTAATAATTCGGCAATGGGATGTCATTTGGGACAAGACAAATGGTGGTATATATTAGGACTAAGTACCCTGCTTCTCCTAAGTCAAACTATACATATGGATGTCATTAGATTTAGGTCATAAAAGTCTGTGGTAGATATAACCACTTTTATTTGTGTTTTATCTATTGGAATCCAGACTTGGAATGACATGTTTATTGATCTTTTGCATTTAAATTGGTCTCTATTATATAAAAGTGTTGAGCTCTTCTCTTGAATGAAAATCTGGTCAACATTATTGGTAGGCATATTCCTTCTTGTGTGTTAAAATACCGAGTGAAAGACAAACCCTTGTTCAATGATAATTGTAGACATTTTTGTTTGGAGAAACAGTAGGTTTGTCATCTTTGGAAGGGTAACAGATTAAATTTGAATCGGAATAACTATACTCAGCTAATAACTATTCTTCAACTGAAAGGAATGCAATTTGACTGTAAAAGAAACCCTTTCTGGTACAACCTGGGAACATGAATGGTGGGCTACCCTTAAATATGCACTCTTTGGTGTACACTTAATAGTTCCTCCTTACTTAAACTAATGGCACTGTCACTCAGTGTCCAAAGAAAAAGGCAACCCTTTTGACTGATGCATTTGACAGTAAGCAATGTAATGAGAAACTTGATCGTCATTCTGGTTTTTCGGAGGCTAAACTAACAAGTTTAGCTTTTGGGTTCTGTGAAATTAAAACATTCTTGATAGACTTTGATGGTTATGGAGGTGGAGACCCAAATTATATATTTGTTTTGTATAAAAGATGCTGAATTCATAGCCCTTAAGTTGTCTGTTATTTTTCAAAAGATAGCAAGATGAGGTTCATTTTGCACTTGTTGGATTATTAGTACAGTAATGTTACTCCTTAGGTAAATGTTTTTTGTGATAGCTTTACCCCTCGTGATTACCTCATTCCCATGACTCCCATATTGAATAAATATTTTTAATATCTTTTTGTAAGACTTTTTGTTGAACATAGTGATCTGTTTCCTACTTTCAGTTTGGCTTTTGTAAGGGGCTTGGAGCATGTGATGCCCTTCTTACAGTTTCCAAGTCTTTACAGAAATCCCTTGATTATGGTCAGGAAGTTTGTATAATTGGCCTTGAATTTGGTGCTGCCTTTGACTGTGTTTATTTTGATGACTTTTTTTCAAACTCAAACAATTGCGAGTAGGTGGATCTTTTCTTAGTATCATTATTGGATTTTTAAGTAATAAATTGCAAAGAGTAGTTGTTGGTGAACACCATATAGGAATGTAATATCTGGTTTTCCTCAGGGTAGTGTTATTGGCTCATTACTTTTCATACAACTAAACACATGATATGTGGTTTGATCTAGAAAACCAGCTCGTTACATAAGCAGATGATACTACTCTCTTTGCATCAATTACATCTCCTGAATGTAGTCTTGCTGTTGCTGAATTCCTTAATAGAGATATAGTTAAAATTATTCTATCTGCAAATTATGGGGTAAGAAGTTAAACCTTAACAAAACTCAAAATATAATTGTAAGTAGGTAGTGGCTTCTCAACACCAAATCTCAGCATTGGTAATGTTTGAATTTTTTATTATTATTATTATTATTATTATTATTATTATTATTATTATTATTAGCTATGCTAAAACCCTAGTTAGAAAAGCAGGATGCTATTAGTCCAAGGGCCTCAACATTCTGCCTTGTTTCAAATCTTTTTCTCCTGTCTGGTCTTTAGCTGCTGACTCTCATCCTAATTTGTTGGATAAAAGCTTGCAGTCAATTAAATTCCTTATTCCTGATATGGATATTAATCTCTGCCACCATCAGTCAGTAAGCTCTACAGTATATGCATGTGGCAAAGTTTTTCTTAATTCTGACCATCCTTTGCATTCAGATATTCCCAAACTGTACCATCCAGTTCATGATACCTAGATATGCACATAATGCGTGCCTTCTCCATGATAAGGCTCAACACTATACAATATTCTAGAAGTTTTATCCCAGATGTGACCAGATTGTGGAATGATCTTCCAAATCAGGTACAGTAGTTGAATCGGTGCAACTTCGGAAGTTCAAAATTGCACCAAATGCTTTTTTATGATGGACAGGTTGACTTAGGTTTCGTTTTATAGTTTGTATAAGACAGATCTATTTCAGCGTTTACTGATCTTAAAAATGGTTTAAATTTTTTATTTATTACTTATGTATAGTTTATTTGGTAATCTCTTATTTATTTTCATCACTGGGCTACTTTCCCTTTTGGAGCACCTCGGCTTGTAGGATCTTGCTTTTCCAACCAAGATTGTTGCTTGGCTATTGATAATCGTAAAAATAAGGTTAAGAGACTCCACATCCTTTTATTATTCTTTCTTTACAAAGTATAGTAGGGTGAGGAAATTTTGAACACTTTTTTAGAACCCTTTGTACAAAGTCTATATTAATAATTCATGACCAAAAACCAAACATGTTTTCAAAAGAGGGAGATCTCATCTATAGAAATGGTTTTTTCATAATCATCAAAGAATTAGAAATTCCCACATTTCAGCAATAAGAAAGATATCTTAGAGGCGGGGCAATTTTTGACACGTCTGTATCTCTGTCAAGCAGTAATGCTCAGTTGGGCAAATTACCACAATGTGTGGTCCCTATCAATATAAATATACTAGAAAAAGAATATAGACTTACATAAATTTTTCGTGTTCGTAATCCAAGATTGTCGAATTTTGCCTCACCAAGAAAAAAGTGAGAATTTTGCCTGACCATGGCTTTGAAAACGGTCCAATTTTGCCTTACTATATGAATGTATAAATTAAACTTCGTATTTGAACACCAATATACTTTTATGTATAAATCTACATATCTGTAATAATCATAGACATACAAAATAAGTCATCGGGGGTGCAGTAAGGTGGGAGCTCTGCCCAGAGTGACACCTTAAAAGGGGGTGACACCCTGAGAGTTACATTTAAAAAAAAAAAAAAAGTATATCTTTTTAGCTCAAGGGTTATGATATGATTTCAAAATTTCATACTGGGGACACCCTCGGGAGTGTTGACACTCAACGGGTGAAACCTTCAAAAAGATTGACCAAAACATGGTGAGAGGTGTCACCCCCCACATGCTATAAATAATAATAATAAAAAAAAAAAACATTTTAGTATATATATTAGTCCTAGAATAATTCACATATCCAAATGAAAATTTCATGGATATACATTGGTCCTAGAATAATTCACATATCCAAATGAAAATTTCATTGATTGAAAGGAAATATGTTTTCTTTGTTCCTGCCAATTTCTATGTGGATAACTGCAATAGAAAAGACATAGCTATTATGTGGCCTTTTTGATATAGTGTTAAATGCAGCAACAGAGTGAGCAGCATGCTAGTGAGAGACATCAACTAGAGCTGATCCCATAAACAATATTTGTCGTAAGTTGTACCTATCTAGTTTATTTTTATTATTACCTCATATTATGAACAATTTCACCAATGACTTACTATTTTTATATCTCACATATAAAGCACCTTCCTAAATAAATAATTGAAGGAAATTTGTCAATGAAGAATTCAGTTGTATATTGCAGACGACTTGGATATATTGGCGGGAAAGACGACTATTTACTTGCCCGCGCATGGAATATACAATCTTATAAGAATCTATTGTCTTTTTTTAATTGCTACCTCATAACGAACAAATAAAACAATTATATATTTCACATATACAGTATATAAAACACCTTTCTAAGTGAACGATTGAAGAAAATTTACCATTACAGTAAACGTATTCAGATGCTTTCTGCAGAAGACTTATGATATTGTGGCAGGAAAGCTGCTTGGTGCATGAATGAAACAGGATATACAACTTCACCAAGAGGATGGATGGACCAAGTTAGATTTTCAGCCTATATTTCTTGGTTGAATGAGATATTAATAGAGAAGAAGATTGAAGAACCTGTAGTTATTTGGAAATTGTAGAAAAAGCTAGAGAAATGCTGATAATTTTAGTTAGATAACCACCAAACAGCTCTCACTTACTTCAGTCTGTAGACGTTGGAGGTTATGCATCTTGTGAAAGTAATTAGACAAGGATTTTCAAAAAATGATATCGTCAGTCAAGATACAAACCGATGACAGAGTGTCTTCCCTGTTCTATTATCACAACTGTTTAAGGATACAATCAGTAATCTAGAAAACTTAGTAAATGGATTTAGGGCAATAGGGGTTTGTCCCTTGGATAAGGAAAAAACACTTGAAAAAGTAAAAAGGCTAGGGATTTACCAGCCGGTGACTTCATCAGATATTCCTCCCACAGATGACTTTCCAAGCCAAGAGAGTAGTGAAACAGTTTGCACAGACATAATTGCTCCAGGTCCTTCAAATGAACCAGTTTTAGTAAAATTTGGCCCAGGTCCTTCTAGATCAGATTTTACGGATTCAAATACTGTGTTCATATGAGACATCAGAGACACTTTTACCGGCAAAAGATAATCCTACAGAAAAAGAAATCAAGAATGATACAAACAAAACACGAATGAGGAAGTCATTTGCTCAAATAATAACAGAAAATGGATGCAATAGAAGATTTTAGAAAAAAAAATGAAATAAAGAAAATAAATGGAAAAACTCAAAGAAAGGTATTAAGAGAGATAGAAACATGACAAATAATGGAAATACAAAGCAACCAAATATCTCATTTTTTAAAGAAAAATGTCTCTGCAAATACTAAAATAAATAAGAAAAAAAATGACCTAGGTAATAAATAGCGATAATTCAAACTATGCGTATAGTCCGATAATGAATCTGATCAGGATTTATTTATACCTAAAATAAATAAATAAAAAAGGAATTGAAATCTTTTTGGAAGAGCGTATTCAAGTCCATATAAAGAAGCCTCAGTTGTAGGAGAATGTGTGTGGCAATTTGTAAAGATATTGAGTGTCCATTCTTTTTGCATTGGTAGAGCAACAAAATGGTTTTTAGAATAAGAAGAAGGCAAAGTGACTCACTTTGATTTAGATTGTTTGAAGCCACATATAGGCAATGACATCATTATGGAGGAGTATCCAGAGCACCGAATGGATACATGCCTTTTTCAAATCACAGATGTGATTGAAGATCCCTTATTTTTGCAACCCAGGCCTTAAAGAAAATGGTTAGTGCCGTCTTTAAAAAAATTGAAGCAGTTTTTGAGCATTCAGTTGAAGTAAATAGACAAGTCTTATATTTAAGCATTTAATTTGCTATGTATAAGGCCAGAATTTATATTGAATTGTTCACATTCATTTCAGGTTTCGTACTTGTACATAATTTTTTCATTAGTAATAGGTTTGATTATTATCTTCTTTGAAGAGAACATTTTTTTCTTTTTTTCTTTTATTATAAATCAACATATTTTTCTTTTGAAATAAATGGTTAAAATATTTTCAAAGAACTATATTAACTGTAATTTTAGTTAAAATGAATGAGAATATATCTTAATAACTTAACATAATGAATTAGTTTTTTTTTTTTATTGTGTCCAAAATTCGTTAACCACTTTTCAAGGTACGGCAAAATTGGACACTAGATATTCCAGATTTTTTCATTATTTTTTTTGTTTATTTTAAACCTTCCCTTAGTATCATCCACTATTTTTTTTAGAAATAATAATTTCTGATATTATATCTGAGAAATGCTAAAATAAATGTGAGGCAATTATTGGATACCCATATTCAACAATATTTTTAGTGCTATTTAATACTTTTTTTCAGAACCAAACATACTAATATTTATAAAGTAGTAGGTTGAGCAATTTCTACAGCATTATAGTTTACGAAAGTTATAAATAGTTTTAGAGATATTGCATCTGTCCAAATTATGCCTTACTTGCCCAAATTTGACTCCGTCCAAAATTACCTTACCTTACTTTTACTCTAAGGGCTATTTTTATGGTCCCATACAGCAGGGAAACCCTACTCTCTACAGGACTTCCAGTCGTTTTTTCATGTTCATTCGAAAGCATTCAATATTTCACACTGCATAATGCTCGTTTATTGTTAAATCGTCACTATTGAAGCACTCACAGAACAAGAAAGTCGTCAGTTTTCTCTTGAAAGGCTTAATATCTTCAATCTTTCAGATGTCTCGTGGGGCTTTTCTTGTATAGTCTCAGGGCCGTATATTTAAAGGCTCTAGAGCTTACAGTAGACATTTATCTAGGTAACAATAATTTGAAACCATCTGTAACTATTTTCGTGTCACCAAATTTATAGGCTGCACAATATGTAGCAATTCTCTTAGATATTTTGGGTTATTGTACATATTTTAAACTCGACTCTCTCTTTAATAGGCAGCTAGTGTAAATCAATTAGTATAGGAGTGACCCTTTCTCGGGCAGGGACACCTTTTATCAGTCTTGCTTCTCTCTTTATTGTGTTTTGTAATTTCTTAAGTTGTACTTTTAGTAAATTGTAGTATATGGAAGTGCATTTTGTAATTTCTTAAGTTGTACTATTGGTAAATTGTAGTATATGGAGTTACAGTATACAATCCTAGTAATTATACAGTTTATCACAAGTTTCTTTACAGAATGTTAATCCAGGTACTTCTTTATAAAAGCAATATTTCTAAGATGATAACCAGGAGTTTTTACTACATTATTTTGGCAATGAGAGACAAGTTACAGTCAAGAGATACGCCTAGATCATGAACTTTAATAGATATCGGGGCAGAGTCGTTATTTTATTTGGATATCACCCAAGTTTCTTACACGGTTTTTCTTTCTAACCACCATAAACTCGGTTCTATTGTCATTTAATTTTAGGTGCTTGATTGTCATCCATTCCTTAACACTAGCAAGAAATTGGTTTAAGGTTTCAGTACTGTCATCTATATAATTTATGGAGAAGTAAAATTGTGTATCATCTGCAGATAGTTTGAACTTCACATCATGCCTGTGTAGTATTTTCAATATACTAATAGTATACCTGTAGATACAGAATAAGATTGGGTCAGTATACACCCCTGAGGTACCCTTTTGTTTAAAGGTTCATATTTGCAATATTTCCAATTTGCACACAGTAATTTCTGTCAACCAAGTACTCTTTTAGGTATTTGAAAGCTTGATTTTCAATACCTATGGACCGTAAATCATATAGTAGCAGTTCATGCACAACTACAGCAAAAACGGCACTAAGATCGAGTAATACTGAAATACCACATTTATTTTCATCCATCTTTCCGGCATATCATGTACAACAGAACAGATAGCCATCTCCGTAAAGTAAAATTTTCTGTAAGCAGACTGGTTGTTTACAAAAGTTTCCATTTCTTCTAGGTGACTAATTATTTGTTCAAGAATTATGAATTCTAGCACTTTTGAAATAAAGAATAGATTCGAAAGAGGTCTATAAGAGCTTAATTCAGGATAATCTAGAGCACTTTTCAGAACCGGTGTGACTATAGTCCTTTTCTAAGATTTTGGAAACATATTCATCGATGCTTGTATTTGCTATTTTCATAATTATATCAGCTAGAGTAGAAAAGTTTCTTTATCCAGTTACTTCAGATAATGGCATTGGGTCAATTGCATGGTTTGTTTTCTTTGCTTTCTTGATAATGCTGGGGATATTGTCTTGTGTTATATTATTGAATCTCGTTAATTTTATCTGTGTATCCAGTGTAGCATTGATCTGTTATTGAATATTTGCAAATGACTTTGTTATATTTTCTATTTTGTTTTAAGAAATACTAGAAAATTATTTGCTAGTTCCTGGTCAGTATACCCCTCTGGTAGCCTTTTTTCATATAGTTTTCCCATTATACTATTTAAGAGACGATATAACTTATCTATGTCTGTTGCTGCTTCGCGGAGCTTTCTCTTATAGTATTCTCTTTTTGTTTCCTTCTTAGTAGGTAATTATTTTGGCATATTGCAGTTTTGTATTCTACCCGTGTACTTTCAGTTTTAAAGCAATTCCACTTTCTTTCTTTGCATTTTTTTCCTTTTTTCTCTAAAGTCTCTCCCTCAAAACAAGAAGATTGGTCTTTAACAATTATAGTCTTTTCCATCAGTCCACACATGGTATACAGTGAACCCTCGCTACTTCGCGGTTCGACGATCGCGGATTCACCACTTCGCGGGGTTTTCCCATAACCCATATATATATACATATCGCGGATTTTCCGGAAAATTCGAAAATACCGCGAAATCTGAAGACAACCAAATACGATATTTTGTTACCTGTAATTCCATTAATACTGTAATTAGTAATATCTGCTCTTACTGATTGTTCATTGCATTACATATGATATATAATTCAGCACAGAAAGAAATAAAACACGAAAAGAGAATGTGATCATACGATAATTCAGTACGTAGTAAAATTAAATCGAACATGAAACGCAAATCAGATGCAGTCATACCATATTAGAATGGTGTGTACTGTAATGGATGTGCTTCTTTTCCATGAATCTTTTGTATGTATACGTACGTAGTACAGTACTGCATCCAATAATATTCTTTGTTGCAAAAATCACATTTCGAATACTGTAAGCGTACGAGAGAGAGAGAGAGAGAGAGAGAGAGAGAGAGAGAGAGAGAGAGAGGCGTAAAATAGCGTACGTAAATTTTTATTATTATTGTTATTATTATTATTATTGTTGTTGTTGTTAATAAAATTATTATTGTTATTATTATTATCATTATTATTATTATTATTACTGTACAGTATTATTATCATTATTTATTATTATTACGGTATTGTACTTAATCTACGTACGTTCATTATGCGCGGGGCATCTTCTATGAGTAACCAACGCATCATAGTACTGTAAGACGGGTTGTGATTGGTTCAAGCGCTGATAGATGACGAATCAAAACTCAAGTTTTGTTATCTAGCCTGTGATTGGTGTTTTGCCCGCATCTTCTACCCGCAGCATCAAAGTTCTCGCGGGGCTGGATCGTTCACTTTCTCTTTCCGCGTATCGCTGAGTAGACGTTCTTAAGTTTGTGAAGTTTAATCTGTGCTGTGTGCGACTGTTTTAAGTTGAACTTTTTGTTGAACTTTCTGTTAAATCCTACTGTACAATGCCTCCCAAGCGTTCTGCTTCTAGTAAGGCTGGTAGTGAGCCTAAACGCCACCGAAGGATGATGACGATAGCTGAGAAGGTTACGCTTCTCGACATGTTAAAAGATGGTAGAAGTTACGCGGCCGCCGGCCGCCATTTTAGCATCAACGAATCCACCGTTCGCTATATCAAAAAGGACGAGGCGAACATTAGAAAGACTGCTGCAATCACCTTTAGCAGATCAGCAAAGCGAGTCGTTACAACGCGTAATAAAACGATCGTACGCATGGAAGGTGCTTTAGCTGTGTGGATTGCCGACTGCCGGAAGAAGAACATAGCGTTGGATATGAACACCATCCAAACAAAGGCTTTGAGCTTATATGAGAATTTTGCTGCAAAGGAACCTAAAGACGACGACGGCAACCATGCTGAAGATGATGATGATGCAGATGATCCTCAACCAGGGACATCCACTGATTCCCAGCCTCAGAAACGTTTTTCCGCAAGCAAAGGATGGTTCGCGAAGTTTCAGAAACGCTTCGCCCTGAAAAGCGTTTCCCTGCATGGGGAGTCTGCTTCCGCTGACACTGCCGCTGCTGAAACTTACGTGAACCAGACTTTCAAGAACATTATCGCTGAAGTTGGATACAAGCCGGAACAAGTGTTTAATATGGATGAAACCGGCTTGTTTTGGAAGAGAATGCCGTCGCGAACTTTCCTGTTCAAAGAGGAAGCCAAAGCCTCTGGCTTTAAGGCATTCAAGGATCGCGTTACCCTCGTGATGTGTGGCAATGCTGCTGGATTTTTGTTAAAGCCGGGGCTTATTTATAAGTCGAAAAATCCTCGCGCTTTGAAAAATAAAAATAAGAATCTCCTTCCCGTGTACTGGATGCATAATCAAAAAGCATGGATTACGAAGATGCTGACCTCCAACTGGTTCCACCAGTGTTTCATCCCGCAAGTCCATGAATATCTCTTAGAGAAGGGCTTGCCATTCAAGATCCTTCTCCTTATGGATAACGTTGGTGGACACGCAACTGACCTGTCGCGTGAGGGCGTTCAGGTTGAGTTCCTGCCACCCAACACCACGTCATTAATTCAACCGATGGACCAGGGGGTTATCAGGGCGTTCAAGGCCCTCTACACGAAGAATACCTTGGCGGACCTCGTTGCGTGTGTGGATGCTGCCCAAGATGACGAGGATGAAGATTTCAACTTGAAGGCGTACTGGCGGCAGTACACCATAGCCACGTGCCTGCAGAATATTCAAAAGGCACTTCAAGAGATGAAACCTGCAACCGTGAATGCGAGCTGGAAGAAGCTGTGGCCCGATATTGTTTACGACGACAAGGGATTTACTCCGTCGGAAATCCAACACTCTGCAATACGGAAATCTGTGCAGTTGGCTGCCATAATTGGAGGTGACGGGTTTGGCGACATGACGACTGAAGACGTCGACGAGTTGTTGGACTGCAATTCCCAGCCCCTAACTGACGCAGACCTCGAAGACCTGACGAAATCGGCAAGTGAGGAAGAGAGTGAGGGTACCCAGGAAGAGACCCAAGAAAATGTCGAAGAAACGGGCTTAACATTAGAACGGCTTGCCAAGTTCTGCAACCATATGAAGGAGGCGAAAGAAATGTTACAAGAGTGGGACGAGGATATGGTTCGCTCGATGCAATTCTGCAACAAGATCGATGAAGACATGACTCCCTACAAAATGCTCTTGGATCGAAAAAAGAAGCAGCGGCAACAACTTCCGATCACAATGTTCTTCCAGCCTCGCAAAAAAGAGCCAGTTCCTCCTGCTAGTACGCCTTCGGAAGAAATTGAAGAAGTTTCCCAGGAAGAAGTTGAAGAGGTGTCCCAGGAAAAGACACCTCCGTCTGAAGAGACGTAAAATACTATCATTGACTGCACAGTAGAACACATCATCAGCTTCATCATCATCATTTCTACTGTGCAGCAAATTCATCGCCATCACCATTCAAGTTTTTCTTCAACTTCTTTCGTGGTGAGTACAGTAACAATCTTTATTTTTTACTTTAACCTGTTTTATAGTTTAGTAATGTACGTACTGTATGCATTAAGTTAAAGGGAAGGTTTTAAAAGTCTACATGTTGTAACCTATCATATTTTTTTTGTTTAAAATTTACATTTACGTACGTAAAACAATCTCTCTCTCTCTCTCTCTCTCTCTCTCTCTCTCTCTCTCTCTCTCTCTCTCTCTCTCTCTCTCTCTCTCTCTCAAATTGTTTTCCTGCTTTGCTACGTACAAGTACTGTATAATTTATATTTGTAAGGTAACATATTTTGTAAATGCTTTTACTGTAAATACTGTATGTACTGTATCATTATTTATCACTATCATCATGCGCGTTAAATGCCTTGTTTGTTCTGAGCGTGGTTGTTTACTGAGCGTACACGCCGTCGTTTCAGGCGGCGTCATAAAGAAAAAGATTTCATTTGGAAGTCCTAAGAAAAATACGTAAACTAAAACATTGGTAATAAAAAAATCAACATACAGTACTGTATAATCAATATAATCGATGCAAAAACTAACCTATACATATATGTGTACACTAAATGAGTTTGTTTCTTCATTATGATCAGAGATGAACGTAAACAAAACATTGGTTGCCATTTTTTATCGTGCTTTTTAGGTGTTTAGGAAACGCATGATATAAAATCGCCTTTAATATTTGTGCCTGTTTAAGTTTAGGGTGCTGTAGTACATGCATTAAGTGTTCTGTACATTAAAGGGTGGTTTGTTAACAGTACTACGTACAAGGGAAGGTTTTAAAAGTCCGAATATACATGTTAAATAAATAGGTAAATATGCTGTCACTACTTCGCGGATTTTCACCTATCGCGCCCGCGTCTGGAACCTATCTACCGCGATAAACGAGGGTTCACTGTATACTATTACTCACCCTAGTATATCTGGTCATAAGGAAGTAAACACACATAGCCCACAACAAACTTCTGTTATCATGATCCCAGGGAATGCTGATAGCATCATTTATTTTCTTTGTAACTTCTTCAATATATACAAAAGGAGAGAAGTTTGATTTATGTTTAAAGTTTATTTTCTTCACCACTGCGTGTTTCTGTAGAGGTAGTTTAAAGGCATTAAGTTTGTGCATTGGAGAGGTAGTGCACTTCTCTTCTACATTTCTATCAGATACAATGTTATTCTTCCCATCACTTAGAACTAGGTCCAACGTATGCCCAGTCAAAGTAGTTGCACAGTCAACATTATTCACCAATTGATATGATTCCAATAACTCACTAAATGCTGAAGCATCAAGATTCATTCGTCATCCACCCAAAGATTGATATGATTCCAATAACTCACTAAATGCTGAAGCATCAAGATTCATTCGTCATCCACCCAAAGACTGAAGTCTCTACAAATAACTATTCATTTTTTTCAATGATAATCATATCAACGGGTACACTGCATTCTTCAAAGAAGATACTAGTATTTGTTCTCGAAAGTTTGCAAATCATTAAGATGGATATTGTATTGTTTTGTACATGAAGTTTATTTCTATATATTCAAAGCTTGTTACACTAGTTCTGTTTAACATCTTGAGATTTGAGTAACACTTACGAATGAAGAGCCCGACACCCACACCAGACTTGTCATGCCCTCTCTGGGAATATGAAAGAAGGCGTGTGTGGGGGATGTCATTTCAGCGATCTCAGCTTTGTCAAAGTTATTTAACCATGTTTCAGATAATGCTAGTATGTCCACATATTTCTCATTTATCAATCCTCGAATTTTTAATAGTTTTATTTCCAAAAGATTGTAGATTTATATTGTCACAGGTTATGGCATCCTTAGTATCCATGATCAGTATTTTCAATTCCAAATCATAAGCTTTGCAATCTCTTGAATTCACTGTGTTGTCAATTATTTTTTTCTTTTACTTTGTGCAGTTTATACATTTTAACTGTTGCAAATTACATTCTTTGATGGAATGTTTTTCTGAACATTTCCCGTAGACTTTATCATGAGTCTGAATTTTACGATCTTTTTCAAAATGTCCATACCTCTGACAGTGGTAGCAGGTGGTCACGTGATACCTACCACGTATGTTATAATTACCACATCGCAACATAACTTTGTCACCATTTTTATGGATAGCCTTCCGAACATCAGGATCACATTTCAACAAGTAGTGAGCAGTACAACCTGCAGCACTTTCCTTGACTTCTTTGTCTTGGATATATTATAGGCAACGATTTCTTTTAATCAAAGCATTTACTGCTTCATCTCCATCATTGTATAAATTGCAAATTATATGATATATTATGGATAGGGTAAATAAGGAGCACTATTCCCGTGTTGATGGTTTATTAGGAAGCACGTCTTAATCCTACGTTGAGTACAAGATTACTGAGGTCCGCACCAACGAGTTACGCGATGCGTAGCTAGCCACAGACATAACAAAACCCGACTCATTACTGACACATACTTATCCTACATCCCCCCCAAAGCTACGCATTGCCTAAACAACATAGGCATACTGAAAACCCAAAATCAAAGGCAATCACAGAGACAAACAAAACAGAGGAACAAAAATAAACAAGAAATGACTAATTGAAGCAAAACACAACAATAACTCTACAAGCAACGAATGGCATCTATTTTCCACCCTCGTAGCCCTCATCCAAGCTGGGCGTTTAGTTGGCCTTGAACTACGCCTACCCAGGGGTGGGGAGCTACTGTAGTCAGCATTTCAGCATCTTCCTCCTTGTCCTGGATATGTGGCACCTCCACATCTGGTTTCATAGTAGGGCACTGGTTCTTCGCTGTAATGTACTTAGAGTGCCGGCAATTTCTCCTCTACATTCTGCCGATCCCATCTATCTTGATTAAATACTGTCTATATGGGAGCTTTTCCATCACCACCCCCGATTGGTCCCACTTCTTATTGACTACGTCATGTACGAGGACTTGGTTACCTACACGTAGGTATGGCAACTGCCGTGCATGCAGTCATATAAATGCTTCTCTTTCTGTGAAGTTTTGACCATAGCCTTTTCTCTCTCGCATATTGTCATTATCCAATGATTGTCCAAATACAGAATTCATTCACCATCGGGACAGTCCCGTATCTGCCTCCCCAACGTTAGTTGCGCAGGAGACTTGTTTATATCCCTTAGAAGAGTATTCCTGTATTGCATAGGGGCTTTGACTGTGGCATCGGTGTCTAGGATCCTGTCACCCCTAACGTTGTCCCTAATCATGCGCTTCGCAGAGCGCACAGCTGCCTCGGGTCGCCCATTCGATTGGGGTTATTGTGCCTACGAGATACGCAATTTCACCTCCCATCACTTATAAAAGTCCAACATCTCGGCACTCGCTAGGTTTGTCCCTCCATCAGAGGATATCTCCTCAGGGGTACCCCAATGGCAGAACAACCTCCGCAATACAGGGATGATTTTTGATGACGTCAGATCATTGCCAAAGTACGACAGTTCCAACCACCCGGTTAATCTGTCTGCATATGCGAAATAGCATTTATTATCTAGCTGAAAGAAATCTGCTATGGTTTTCTGAAATGGATACATTGGCAGTTGGGTGGGGGTGAATGGTTCTCGTTGTTGGGGTGGCGAATTCTCGTTGTGCGTTGTACATTTAGACCTCTCAAATAATACATCTGCCTCCATTTCAGGCCAGTACACCGATTGTCGTGCCCTACGCAACCTTGAGTCTGCACCTTGGTGGCCCGAGTGCAGGTTACTTGCCACAGTTTCCCTCAGGGCTTGCGGTACTAGCAGACATATGTGACCCTCGTCGAAGGCGTAGGTGACCAGACTGTTGATGTGGCTAAGTCGTTCCCTTACCTAAAAATACGGCTTTAATGCAGGCTCAACCATGTTCCTACTTTCCAGCCAGTTGTCGTCTCTCACCCTTTTCAATAACAACTGATAATTGCCATCTTTGCTAGTAATTTTCTCAATGTCCTCACTGTCTATTACTATGACGTCACTATCTACGTCACGAAATGACGCAATCATTGCAGCACACGTTATGCCGCATACCTCCTCTACGTCCTCCATGTCGATCTCGTTCGGTGAGGCCTTCAAACCTGGGTACCGGGATAAGGTATCAGCGGCAGTATTCCTTGTACCTGCCACGCATTTGACTGAGAATTTATACTGAAGGGTTTTTTCTTTCAATCGGAACAATCTTGGATTCTCAATGTGTTTCAGCTCCCGATTGCCGAACAACTTAACCAACGGGCGATGATCAATTACCAGAAGTAGGTTAGGGCAGCCCAGCAAAATGAGACTGCTGCTGCCTCCCCCTCGATAGGGGAGTAGTTCAATTCTTCTTTTGAGAATTGCCTGCTGCCACACAGATCTAACTTCCAATCCCACTGACAACAGAAAGGTACATCATTACATACACAAGAACACTATTGCTGTAATACGACAAGCCCATTCCCTCTTTACACCAGTCAGTCATAACAATGGTTAGTCTTGTTTTGTCGTAATAATGCAGACCCTCAGATATTAACTTACACAATTCATTTTTGGCATATTCAAATTTAGACATCAAAATTCCGTCCCAATACACCTTTTTACAGGTCCCATTTTTCAATAATTCCCTAAAAGGTGCCATGACAGGGCTGTTGCAACGATGGGGGCCAACTGATTGACTAGCCCAAATCACGACCAAATATCAGCGATGGTAGGCTGAACAGGCATAGGGAACCTCTTATAGCAGACAGTTTGCCCTCTGAAGGCAGATATGTGTCCCGACCAACATTATATCCCACAAAATTCACAGACCTTTCACCAAACTGGAATTTACGTGGGTTCCGATTCCGAATGCCGCTCACAATCTTGCCTGTCAGCACATATTCTCATAAATCCTTCCTACAATTAGGGCATGCAAACAAACATTTGAGGGCCTCCCGCTGACACCTGTGGATGTATTCCTTTGCCGTTTCCTCTTCTCTCTGTCTTCCTGTGAAGAACTTATCCCACACAACCACCCTGTTTGCTGTCTTTGGGGTTATTTTTCTTAAGGCATCAAAGGCGTCCTCCACCTAAAGGGCGTTCCAAGTGGCTGAAGAGAATTGGGCATCTATCGCACTTTGCAGTTTATCTTCACATAGTAGCCTAATATTCATTACCGCCTCGCTACGAGAAAATTTGCTGATCCTTACCCATTCCTCAGTAGATCGCTTCCAGCACCTAAAATCCTCTGCTAACATCACATACATGCAGTTTTTAAGGGAAATATGCTTGCTGTTCCCCCTGCCAAGTGCTGTATTAATTCCACTTGTTTGCATTGCCGTACCTAATGCCTAAACTAATGCGTTGAGATCCACTGTTGCACCATGGTCGGTTCCGGTTCTGGCGTCTCTGGGTCTTGTTGATCTAGGGGTGCCTCTCAGCGATCTTCTATGATATCCCGACATTTTGCGAAGGTAATACTCCGTCACTGCACCGTATATGATATATTATGGGCAGGGTAAGTAAGGAGCACTATTCCCGTGTTGATGGTTTATTAAGAAGAACGTCTTAATCCTACGATGAGTACAAGATTACTGAGGTCCGCACCAACGAGTTATGCGATGCATAGCTAACCACAGACATAACACCCGATTCATTACTGACACCTATAATTATCCTACACAAATCATTATTTTTTGTTTTAGTTGTTCCAGTTTTCCAATTCTCAGTGTGGATAATCATGGTTTGAATCTTGTTTGCTGCTTCCTCTCTGATCTTTTCGTCAGCAAAGTTTACAACATTTCCATTTGAAGTTGACCTCATATTAAGAATTGGAATGTCTTTAAGTGCATGTTCGACCTCATTTTTTCTGTCAATGATTTTAGTTGATGCATTAGTTGATTAAATTACCAGTAGATTCTCTTCCTTACCTTTGTCAGCAAATGTCATTTTCTCTAGTTTTGGAACCATCAGTGTTTAAAGTGTTAACTTAAATGATTCCATATTCATCACTAGATTATCAAGTTTCTGGGGGAGATTAGTGGTCTGGGTGTAATTTGCTGGGTATGCACTAAGTTCTGAAATTCGGTTTTCCAATTCAGCGATTTTCTCATCATATTATCTAAATCACAGTCTTTCCTTTTTAATTCCTCCTCCATTATTGGTATAATTGTCTTAGCTATTCTGTCCTCATCTACTCAGTGTGGACAAATCCAGTTCATATTTATTACGTCTTCATCACTGATGTTTGCCTCTATAAACATACACTTACTCTGGTAGAACCTTTTACATTCACATCCTATCCACCTTTTTAAGTATCCCCTCGTCGATCCACATAGGGGCAACCAGCCATGATGTACTTTTACTTCTCACTTTAGTCTCTCCATGAGATTAGCTAATATTAATCAAAGATTTCACAAATGAGAAATATAAGCTAAACACAGCTCTGGGTGAAAATTCAACAGATATCCGCGTTTCACAGAAACACGTCTTCACTCTGCAATTTCACGACCGAGATATTTGAAGAAAGCAGTTCCTTTACCAGTAAAGGTTAGATATCTGTTATGGGAGTTAGATTTCCTTTAAAACTTATGTAAAAAAGGCCATTTAGTTTCTTATGAGAGTCTTATTATTGATGCTCATTCTTAATTGAATGAAGCTTATCTCCCTATCTTGAAAGATAGGGCACAGTATTAGAGGGAAAGTCAACTCATTTAGTTTTATAGAAAATTTATCTTTGAAGAAAAGCTCTCTCAGGTGTGCATTGGTCTTGCGATACGTTATTTAAAACCTATTTCAGGAATATCATGATTAATGGTGTTTGGGTTCCATTTGTACGTAGAAGGTGTTTTTAGTTAATTATATGTTGGTTAGGTGGTTCCTATTTCCTTAAGCATCATATTCCAGGATGAATTATTCTTAAACCCTGAGTGTGAATAGTACATTAAACCTTATATAGTATATATTCTAGTTATACCTCTGCTTATTTTTCGAACCTGTTTCCATTTAGGAATATTAATGTCCGCTACTCAGAGCCTCGTCCTTCTTTCTATTCACACATTTATTGTATATGCCAGACAGTTATTTCCTCCGCCAAGGAAGTTATCTTTTTGAGTCGGTTTATATATTTATATATTTGGCTTGGTGTCTGGGGCCAGGATTACATCAAAACTACTCAGCGGATTTTGATGAACATCTCGCCACAGATAGATCTTAGGTCATGGATGATCCAATTAAATTTCAGAAATCTGGATCTGGATCCGGATTCTAGATCCGTATCCGGCTTTGGATTTTTCACAATTCTAAAGATTACGTCAAAATATATTGACGGATTTTGACGAAATTTCCATCACAGATAGATCTTAGACCATGGACAAATCTATTTACTTTTGGAGATGATCAGGATTCTAGATCCTGATAAGCATTTTTCACAATTTTAAGACTGTAAAAAAAATTGACACATTGGATTTGCACCAAATTTTAACAATGGATAGATATTATGCATCGGAAGAAACACATGAAATTTTTGGAGGTGATATGGATCAAGATCACAATTCAGGATCAACATTGCACTTATCACCATCTACTGTACACTTAGCATATGAAAATTTGGAAGCGATGTCTGTAGATTTTATTTCAATATTGGCAATATTCATTGGCAGAGGTCTGAAATCTCTGATTTCTCTTATTATTATTGTTATTATTACTAGCTAAGCTACAACCCTAGTTGGAAAAGCAGGATGTTATAAGCACAAGGAAATAGATATACCACAAGAGAAATAATTAACATTTAAAATAAAATATTTTAAGAACAGTATCAACATTAAAACATATGTTTCACTTATAAACCATACATATTTGAAATAAAAAAAAAACAAGAGGAAGAGAAATAAGACAGAATAGAGTGCCTGAGTGTGCCCTCAAGCAAGAGAACTTTATTTCCTTGTATATTCCTATGGAATCGTAAGATTACGCCTTGTAGTCTTTATAAACACCTTTCAAGACATCTGCTTCTAAAGAGAGATTAATCCAGATTTTTGGATCCGAGAAGGCACTTCAAGTGTTGTGTAGGCCTAGACGTCAGACACATGATTCCGTTACCTATCTGAATTATGCTGGCCAGGTGATGAGGTGCCACATTTTAAACAGCCTATTTGATCTTCAGTTACTGTCCTAAGAAAAGCAGTCTTCCCTTCTCGGTCCTATTAAGTTTATGGGTGCACACCAAATTCCCCTTTTACTTTAGCATCATCTTACAACTATAAGTCAAATTGAGTGTAGTTAACAATTGGACCCCGTCGTGAGTGAACACCCTTAAGTTATCTAGATAAACTTACTTCTTTCAACATCTCGGGTATGCTATCCTGAGATTGAATATTTATATTACAAACATAATCAATAAAATAAAGAGAGTAAAAAAACGAACGTTTAAAACCTAATCTACTGTAGGTACTTTATTTGAAAAATTAAAGTGGGAAATCGGATATCTTAACATGAGCAGCAAAAAGGTTAAAGCAAACATGATTAAATGAAATTTTAAAAATGCAGGTCTTAGCAGAGACCAAAAGGGTAATAGAATATATGTGTGACTCGAGGTTTGTTGCAATATCAAATGATTAATAAGGAGGTAGGAAACGAATTCCTCGGACCCCAAGACTTGACTAGTCTCTGAAAGCAAAAAATATGCCCCAAAGTTTATGCAACAATTCCCATGCAGCAATACCCAAAAAACGTGAGAATCTAAATCTCGTCTAAAATGGGGAAAATTTGTAAGTGGCCACGTGTTTTACTTGCACTCCTTCCAAGCACTTAATGAAGTAGCCCTTTGCCCGAAAATGACCATTAAGTAGCTTGTTTTTACCTCTCGTTGACCGGCTTACCCCTCGCTGTGTTCCTCCCTTCTAGGCCGTTCCTGGATTGGAAGTAACACCTTTGGCAAGTTGGGATGAACCAGAGCTGCCTGATAGGTGAAGGACTGAAGGTTAACCCTTCCTGTCAGGCTGGCGTCTTGCTAGTGAATAGACCAACTAATTCCTGTTTTCCTGAGGCTAAACTAACTAGTTTAGCTTTCCGATCTCGTGAATTTAAAGCTCTCATGATGGACCTTGATGCTTTTGGAGGTGTAGACCCAAGTGGTATTTTTCCTTTATTTTTTATAAAGACATGGATTTCTTTCCTCCAAAGTTATCTGTTATTTTGTGCAAGTTAGCAAGAAAAGGGGATTTTAGCACTTGTTGGAGAATTGGTAATGTTACTGCATTATGTAAGTGTGTTTTTGCTAGCTTAAGTCCAACTGATTAACACCCAATTACCATAACTTCCAAATTATCTAAACTTTTTGAATGTCTTTTGGCAAAACGTCTTAATAGGTTTGCTGAAGGTAATCGTCTGTTCCCTAGTTTGTAATTTGGTTTTCGTAAAGGCCATGGAGCATGTGATGCCCTTCTTACAATCTCCAATGCTGTATAGAAAGCCCATAATTGTGGTCAGAAAGAACGTATGATTGGCCTTGATTTAAGTGCTACCTTTGACCGTGTTAATCATGATGCCCTTGTTTTCAAACTCAAACAGTTGGGAGTGGGTGGGTTGTTTCCTAACATCATAATTGAATTTTTAAGTAACAGATCACAAAGAGTTGTTGATGGCCCCATAATGAGTACCGCAACGTGATATCTGGTGTTCCTCAGGGTAGTGTTCTTGGACCATTACTTTTCATACTATATAGACATAACATGTGGTTTGGTCTTGAAAACAAGCTTATTGTATATGCAGATAATGCTATTCTCTTTGAATCAATTCCATCTCCTGAATGTAGATCTGGTGTTGTTGAGTCCCTTAATAGAGGTCTAGCTAGAATTAGTGCATGGTCCAGATTATGGGGTATGAAGTTGAATCCTATCAAAACTCAACGTCATCATGATCTCAGCATTAATACTGTTTCTTTAACTTTGTATGACTCTTTTAAAATTTTAGGTGTGATTCTCGACAGCAAATTCACTTTTGAGAAACATTAGGCCTGTGTCTTCGTCAATTGCACAAAAAATTGGCTTATTAAGAAAATCTTTCAAGATTCTTGGTGATTACTCTATTCTGAAGAAGTATTTTAATTCTTTCATTTTACCTTGTTTCGAGTATTGTTCTCCTGCCTGATCTTCAGGTGCTGATTCTCATCTTAATTTGTTGGAGAAGAACTTACGGTCTATTAAATTTCTTATGCCTGATCTAAATATTAATCTCTGGCACTGTCGTTCAATTAGTTCATTGTGTATGTTGCATAAGATTTTTTATAATTCTGACCATCCTTTACATTCAGATCTTCCCAGACAGTTCTATCCTGTTCGTAATACTAGGTATGCAGTTAATTCTAATAGTCAGTTCTTCTCCATCATGAGGCTCAATACTACACAGCACTCTAGAAGTTTTATTCCAGCTGCGACCAAGTTGTGGAATGATCTTCCTAATCGGGTAGTTGAATCAGTAGAACTTCAAAAGTTTAAACTCGCTGCAAAATGTTTATATGTTGAACAGTGTTATATAAGTCCTTTTACAGTTTACATATCAAATATATATTCTAATTTTAATGTTTTTAAAATATTTTTTTATTTTAATTTTTCATTACTTCTTATATGTGTTTATTTATTTCCTTTCCTCACTGGGCTATTATTCCCGTTGGAGCCCTTGGGCTTATAGCCTTTCCAACTATAGCTGTAGCTTAGCTAGTAATAATAATAATAATAATAATAATAATAATAATAATAATAATAATAATAATAGCCTCACCTGGGTCGTCTTCCGACAGGTGAGTCATGGTTTGTTGAAGTGCCAAATCGGGACTTTTGGGCAGGGGATTATATTTGTGTAAGGAATGAGGTGGAGGCAGGAATTTTTACAAAATAGTAAGAGTAATTCTTGCAACTCTAGTGGAATATACATACATAGTAATCCTACCTATTCAGGCATACAAAAATTGATAATTTAAATGGATAATTAGCAAAGGGTTGATGCATTGGACAAACATCCTAAATTAATCAGACTCAATAGGTACTGAGATATAAATTAAGCTGCTTATAAGTCAGCAATACTACAATTATACTCAAAACCAGTTTGATAATTTGTCTCAAGACACGTGTTGGGGGGTGTTCCTGGGAGGTTGGGAAGGAAACACAATCTTGAAATTAACATAAGTTCTATTGAGAAGGTGCAATACACGAATCAAATACAACAGGCAGGAATTACGTCTGCCTTGGGTGACGAACGACAATACAAGCACATTGTGTGATGCCCCAAGGCTGGGAAGTACATTGTTGCCATGTCTTCGGGGCGTTGCCACACTTAGTAATGAAATAGACATCTATGCATAATAACATTGTAAAATGATGCATATACACATATGAATACATAGGGGGTGTATTTATTTACAAGACATATAATAAATGAGACACATAATAAATGGGAAACATAATAAATGGGAAACATCATACATTGCTTTACGTATGATATGTTAACGTCAGTTAATGTAACGGTCTCACATTTTATATATCTACACCTCCCTCCCCCCTCGCGCTCGTAGTTCCATTCTCGAGCGAACTCTTTCTAATGAGCCTTTGAGATCTGCGTGGGAACACTTGGGGGTTAGAGACTAAGGACCTTTCTATGTCCGTGCAAGGGGCCACAGGTAAATGGGGGAGGGGGTCAACCTCAGGCGTTGGCACTGGACGTAGAAAGCGGCGGTTACGCCACCAAACTCGGCCACTGGGAAGACACACCTCATAGTCCCGTGATTTGCCAAAACCCATGATAACGCCAACCTTTTCCCATTGATGTGAATTCGGGTCTTGGATCCTTACTGTCTGACCTATTTCCAACTTGGGAAGTGGGCGGGCGTGTTGATCGTATTGTAGTTTTACTTGTTCAGCACGGGCAGCTGCACGGCGGTCGCAGTCCTCAGACTTGGCCTGCCATTCCTCTGAAAAAGACTGTGGAGGAGCAGGTACACAGGTACGGAGTGGGCGGCCATACAAAATCTGTGCTGGAGAGCGGTCTGTGAAGTTTGGAGTATTACGCAGTTCCAAGAGTCCTCGATCAAATTCTTCGCACTCAATATTGCCAGAAGGTGACGTCTTGAGGATTAAGTGCTTAATGGCTTTTACAGAAGCTTCTGCATGGCCATTGGACTGCGGGTAATGTGGTGACGACATGATATGGTGGACACCCCATCTCATCATGAAATCTTGAAAGTCTTTGCTGGCGAATTGAGGGCCACCATCGGTCCTGAGACGAAGGGGAACACCGACTTCCCTGAAGTAACGACAGAAGATACGTATGGTGTTGGAAGCAGTAGTGTCTCCTTTACATGGTACCACAACAGGCCACCCAGAGAGTCGGTCGGTTACAACTAGGAATGATTTCCCGGCGACACTGAAAAAGTCAGCTGAGACAGACTCAAAAGGCCTCGTAGGGTGATCATCATTCAATAAGGGTTCCTGCTGAAGGCTAGGCTGCAACATTTGGCATGATTCACAAGCTCTGACAGTACTGGTGATGTCTGAATCAATTCCCGGCCAAAAAACAGTCTGTCTTGTACGTCGCTTTGTGGCTTCCACTCCTCGATGGCTATCATGAAGACGAGCGAGAGTACGACGGCGAAGGGCAGCAGGGACAACAATTCTTGCTCCGTAGAGAACCAGATCACCATCAGTGGAGAGGTTTTCCCTTAATTTCCAGAAAGGGAGTAACGACTGGTGTTGGTTTTAACGGCTTGATGGAAATCCTGAAGTCACACAATTCACAAGACAGGTATACGATGAATCAGCTCTTGCTGCAGCTCGAAGTTCCTGAAGTGTCCTATCTGCATCTTGGGGCGTAGAATCTTCTTCGGCGATGACAGCATTAACATTGACGATATACCTGACGTGTGTTGCGACATCAGCACAAGTGGTATCATCTTCTGGAATAGGCTGACTGACTGGAGCTCGAGATAAGGCATCTGGAATGCTGAGCTGCTTTCCAGCTTGCCACACTGCTGTGAATAGGTACGGTGAAATCTTTTCCTTGAGACGCTGAAGGCGAGGATTCTCCACTGCATCAAGTGTATAATGATTGAGAATTGGGATGAGTGGCCGGTGATCAGTCATTAGGGTAAAATGCTGAAGACCAGCTAGATACAATCTACACTTAGACATAGCCCAGACCACAGCTAACAATTCTAACTCTATAGTAGCGTAGCGGGACTCGGCATCTGTGAGGAAACGGGAGCCGCATTGAACTAGGCGAAGTCTGCCATTACTATGGTCCTGTAGAAGGGCGTATCCAATCCCATATAAGCGAGAGGCATCAGTCTGGAGGATTATACCGGCAATGCAGGATCAAAGGAGGCAAGGACTGGGGGGCTTACCAAGGCGGCCTTGACTCGACGAAATGCATCGTCATGATCAGGAGTCCAAACGAATGCTCTCTTGGGGCTCATCAGAGGTCGTAGGGGCTGAGCTGTAGCAGCAATATCAGGGGTAAATTCAGCCAACTGGTTCACTAAACCCATGAATGATCGAAGGTCAGTCAAATTGGTAGGAGTTGGAAAGTCCCGGATTGCACTGACTTTGCCAGGATCAGCTGCTATACCCTCTTCTGAGAGCTGATATCCACAAAAGGACACTTGAGATGCAGCAACCACAAACTTGTCTCTGTTGAGAGTAATCCTGAATTTACGGCATCGAAGAAGCATCTCGTAGATTTGTTGAAGATGAGTGAAGTAATCATCATCCGAAAGAAGTATGTCATCCACGACCTTTACACAGTTCTGCATTCCTTGAAGAGCCATATCACCGCGGAGACAGAAGGCGTCCCCTGTAGCTGCAAAACCCATTGGGCCTCTGCAATGCTTGAAACGGCCGTACGGTGTAATGAAGGCTGTCAAGTGTTGGTCCTCTTCAGCAAGTGCCATCTGCCAATATCCACATAAGGCATCTGCTGTAGTGAAATACCTTGCCTTCGAATTAACACTACGGATGGCAGCGAACGGAGTTGGTGAAGGGTGGGTTGGTCGGGACACTTGGCTGTTGAGCTTAGTGAGGTCAACAGTGATACGGACACCTGAGTCCTTAGCTACTACGACGAGTGGATGGCACCATTCTGAAGGTTCATCACCGGCAGGCTTGATAATTCCTTGGGTTACCATGGAGGCGAGTTCTTCTTTAACTTGATCGCGGAAAGCAAAGGGTATCTGGCGTGGAGTGTGGACAGCAAAGGGTACTGCACCATCCTTGAGGTGGATCCTCATTGGAGGACCGGTCATCGGCTGGAGTGGTGTTGTCTTGAGGTCTTCTTTAGTGACGAGAACATCCTTGAACTCCCGTAGAAAAAATTCTCTTGCCTCAGTAGGGGATGTGGTAGCAGAAAGGGGCAATTCCTTGCATCTTTTGACATCTTAACTTCCAAGATTGGCTTGGGAAAGTCAGGAGAAATAATTGCTAATTCCTTACAGTGGCTGTAAGACAGCAATGGTGTTTGAACACCGTCATGAACCTGTATAACAGCAGAACAGGACTGCTTACCCAGAGTAAGAGTGGCTTGGAAGGTACCCAAAGCAGGTGTCATAGCTGAACCGTCGGCAGTTAGAGTTACAGTTGTAGGAAATGGCTTTAAACTACTCCTAGGTATCTTCAGTAGGTCAAGATGCTGGGGTCCTACCACGGAGACTTCGGCGCCTGTGTCAGGTAACATCTGAATTCGGGATGTAACATCTCCATATGTTAGAAGAACACAGACAGGCTTAGGCGACTTGCCGAAAGTTTCGACTCGACGACAGCTGGACTTCTTTACGACCTTTGATTTACCTGACGATGGGGTAGCTTTGTCACTTGAAGAGCCACCCTGTGTACTGTCATTTCTCTTTGTCTTACAGTATTTATCGTAATGTCCCACACGGTTACAAACTCGGCACTGTGCTGCATTGGCTGGGCACTTCGGAGTCCTGTCCCAATGACCTCGTCGACCGCAGTTCTTGCAGCTACTTTCTAGGGCTGGGCAAACTTCGGAAGAATGGTGGTTACGTGCACAACACTGGCAGGGAGTGGCTGGTTTGGGTGGTGGGGTTGAAGAATGATTTTTACTAACTCCTTTCTGTTTCTTGTATGTTGAAACAACACGTAGCTGGGAGGTTGGTGCTCGAATGGCAGAAGTAGCCTTCCTGGCCGCCTCATATGAGCGACAAGTATTGATCACCTCCTGTAGTGAAGCTGTTGCATCAAGAGAGATGAGTTTCTGGACAAGTTCCCCATCCCTGATTCCCATGAGAATTATCATCTTCATTTGAGTTTCTTCACACACTGATGAATTCCCCGGACAGACGTCCACCTCTTCAGCTATATGCTTAAGTCGCACGTAAAAATCTGAAAAAGATTCTCCCTCAAACTGCTTGCAACTTAAGATTTCTCTTCGGCGAAGGGCTTCGTTGCGTAGACTTTTCACGTGATCCTGCAGCTCATCTAAGACCTCTTCTACTGTCTTGTCTGTGTTAGGTGGAATATCCAGGGTGTGCTCCAAGATCCTCTGCGTCTCGAGAGTGAGGCACATTCTAAGCTGAATGAGTTGCTTCTCTCTAGGTAACTTGGATAAATCCACCATGACAGAATAATCTTCCCATCGACGTCTCCATTCTCGAAAAACTTGAAAACTGGCATCTGCTTGAAGGGGAGGCGGGTTCTGGGTGATAGCTTTTTGGGGGGCAGGTATTACTGATGAACTTGAAGATGAAGCAGTAGGTACTGACGATGTAGACGATGTATTGATTGAAAGGCTATGTGTGCTATCAGGTTGGGAGGTAACAGGAAGCAACCTCTGCAACAATGCTGTAAAGCGAGCACTTTCTTCCTGTCGACGTTGTTCGTCTTCTCTGCGTCGAAAATCCTCTTCTTGGCGCCTTCTTGCATCCTCTTGTATACGACATTGTTCAAGATACTTGATGAAATGAAGAAAATCGCCTCCTGAAGCTGATGGAGGAGTTGTATAATGTGGGGTGAGTGGCGGTGGCAACTGGTACACTTCCTCCCCAATTAATCCACCGAGAGCTCCAACATTAGGATTAAATCCTTCCTCTACCTCTGCTTCTCGTATAGAGTGCTTTCAATGACGTCACTGGGAATCGCCGGCGGCCATGCTGGAGGGCATACAAAGCGAAAACATGGCGGCTGCTACAGCGAATATGGACAATGAGAGCGACTTTGTCAAACAATTGTCGGGTGATGATAAGCGTTTTTACAAGCAGAAACTCGATCTAATTGATGGCCTAGATCCATACCAGATGCAGAATTCATTCAGTCAAAATATTGAGGATTTTCCCAGTATTTCATACATTGATATGGTGAACTACTTGGTACTGTCGGCCAACCCAGAACATGAGTGGGCATACATTTCCATTGAATAATCTGCTTCCAGAATTTGTTGTTTTTCCCTTTAATGCTTTTAAGTCTAAAATTAGATAAACACTGGGCCGATGAAGAGAGTGTTTATAATTATAATGTTAATATTGATCATTTAGCCTAACCTTGTGTATTATAATTTTTTATTGTCAAAATGTATGTAAAAGTTTTGCATTATTATGTCAAATCTTTATCGGTTCATGCCTAACCATTGTGTTTGTGTTTGGTTACAAATGCTATAATTTCTTATATACATATAAACATATGATGGACAAACTCTATTGTAATGCTCTTGGATGATCGTTTTGCCTCCTTGCAATTAAATGCGCAAGTTTAATTATTTTTTCGATGTTTCATATATAAGCTGAAGACCCCTTCGGATTAAACCAGCTTTCAGATATTATTATTATTATTTATAATCAATGTTTATTCATCACATAGGCCTGTATGTCTGCACAATTTAATACACAAATTAAAATAAATATAAATATACACTTAATTATATATAGGCATGAGCACCTTGGCGAAAGAGAGACCTAGGTAAGTAGCCTTTGTTAATATAGCCAATATGGGCGCTTTTAATTTTTGTTTTGTAAATCTGAGATGCCCCTTTTGATGTTTAAAAATTGAGATGCCCCTCCCCCACACACACTACACACTGAACTGACGATGATACTTTTGAAGTCACCCATGCGATCGGATATAGCATGTTTACACAGGAATAATGATACTTTTAGGGCCTAGCCGAGACTGACCTGATATGAAATAATCAGAACAGATACGTGCTTAGGGTAGTGAGGATTCACGTAGATCAGCCCGTGATATTCTGGTCAACCACAAGTCACGTCTGCACTTGGATAATTCTTCTGTATTTTTGTCCTGATTCTGAATAACTGCCGGTATGCGGTAGAAACTCTTGTCATCTCTTCGTCCTCGATTCAAACAGCCAACAATAGCGCAAAAATTGGGCATTGTATGAATGTGAATGTGATGAAATGGCTAAATATTCAACAGCTCAACCATAGCTATTCACTGAACGCGTCTTTGTATGCCCTCCAAGATGGCGGACCGGAAGTTTGATGACGTGTATTGAAAGGACTCTATATCAGAAGATTCCTCGTGAAATTCCGATTCCGACATGGTTTATTGTAAAATCATTAACATTGACATATCAAAAAGAAATATGTAAGAAATAAAAGTTCAATTTTCCAAAATATTCAGAAATAATATCATTCTTACGAATATGTGCATGTTATACTAAATGTAGCGGTATGGTTCAGGTAGGGAGGGGGAGGAGTCTGTTCGACGAGCAGTAGTCACTCCCCTCGGTGACGTCACGGTCAGTTGCCCGGAAGCGTTCAAAGTGACTGGATGTCAGTGTGCCGGTCAAGTTGAATTCTGTGCTATGCTCGTTCTTATACTTAATTACGAGACACAGCACCTGAGGAGGTCACTTAACAGTCACTAAGGCACACTGCACTAAAAGGGTCCACTTAGAAGTCACTTTGGGCAACGAACACTACACTTAAATGCACATGAACTGCACAATAAATCCATGGAGATTCACGGGGAGAGTAATGGCGGCTGTAATCGTCGTCTTGTGTTGCTTGAAAAACTTGTAAAAGCACTGTCTTCTCACAAAATACTCACTGCGCCATGTTGGGGGTGTTCCTGGGAGGTTGGGAAGGAAACACAATCTTGAAATTAACATAAGTTCTATTGAGAAGGTGCAATACACGAATCAAATACAACAGGCAGGAATTACGTCTGCCTTGGGTGACGAACGACAATACAAGCACATTGTGTGATGCCCCAAGGCTGGGAAGTACATTGTAGCCATGTCTTCGGGGCGTTGCCACACTTAGTAATGAAATAGACATCTATGCATAATAACATTGTAAAATGATGCATATACACATATGAATACATAGGGGGTGTATTTATTTACAAGACATATAATAAATGAGACACATAATAAATGGGAAACATAATAAATGGGAAACATCATACATTGCTTTACGTATGATATGTTAACGTCAGTTAATGTAACGGTCTCACATTTTATAATCTACAACACGTACTTAATCTAAAGAACCAACTTACGCAGTGTAAGGCTTTTGTCTTTTGGTTTTACGCAGTGACATCACGAACATAGAGCTACAGTATAGGGGGATAGGATAGGTGGGGAGGGGAGGAGTGGAATTAGGATTTTGTGAGTATTGGAGGAAAAGTGTTAAAATGAGTATAGTGGGAAGTGTAAAGATTGTTTTTTTTTCGTGTGTGTGTGTGTGTGTGTGCCAACATCATACCTTGTTGACTACCAAAAGGTGATTTCTTTGCCTGCCTCCAAGGGATTATTCCTTTTCTGGGGTTTGTTTATGTACTTGTGTGTATTTTCTTTTTGTTTTATTTCAATACTCTGGATTTGGTTCGTCCTTTTCCACCAGCAATGCTCGTTTTGTGTGTGTCTTATTTCCTCACTTGTTGCCAGTTCTGGGTAAATGTTTTTTAATCTTTCCCAGGCCTGTGTGGCCCCTTTGTGGTACCTGATGTTAACTGGTTCAAGATTGTATATGTTATGGAGCGTTTCACTGTTTTAAATATTATTATTACTATTATTTTTAATATTATTATTATTATTGTTGTTGTTGTTGTTGTTATTATTATTATTATTATTATTGTGTTGTTGTTATGTTTTTGGACATGAATGTTTCTTATGTTTCCATTTTGGAATTTTTGATTGAGCCATTGTGCATGCTGGTGCTATTGGATATTCGAAGAGAGGTCTTATCAGGGTTTTGTAAAGATTTATTACTATGTTTTTATCCAATAGTTGGAAACGTTTGAATACGCCTTTTTTTGTGTTTTGCTAGTTGGAGTTTTTGTTCAATATTTTAACTTATGTCTGTTCTTTTAATAGAGAGACCAAGTAAATTAACTTCGTTGTTAAATGGAATATTTATGTTGTTTACTGTTATTGGTGCTGGTTTACTTTTTTATACTGATAAGAGTTGGAATTTGTTGCTGTTTTTTTTTATTTTCTACTTATTTTCATAATCATTTATTCTTTTGATCTCTCTTTCGGTTTTTATTTTCATAAATCTTTTGAAATTTGTAGGATGCATTATCACTTGTGTGATGTCATCTGCATAGGAATAGTTTATGGCATATTCGGGGTTGGTTGGCATATCTGCTGTGTAGATGATAAAAAGAGTTGAGGATAGTAGGCCCCCCTGTGGCACCCCACTTTTTATATCTATTGTTTCACCCAGTTTTCCCTCTCTGCTACATAATCTGATAGTTCTCTCTTTTATGTAGCTTTAGAGGAGCTTTTCTATTATTATTGGTAGTCCTAATTGGAGTATTTTATATTTGAGGCTGTCATGCCATACTTTATCAAATGCCTTTGAGATATCTCTGCAGATGATATTGCATTGGTGTTTTTATTTAGTTGGTTCATAGCTATTGTTTCGTAAATGGTCATAAGGACAGTTTCAGTGCTTCTCCCTGTCCTGAAACCGTGTTGGTGTTTGTACAATTTATTGTTACTTTCTAGGAATCTCCTTAGTCGTATGGTTATGATTTTTCAAAGACTTTTCGTGGCACTTCCACCAGTGTGACTGGTCTTTTGTTTGCTGGTTGTTTTGGGTCTTTCCCTGGTTTGGGGGGAGGTATGAGAATTCCTTCATTGTTTGGTTTTGAGTAATATTCCATTCAGAGTGTTAGGTTTGATATTTGTTGGTGTCTTCTCCATGCCACCATTGGCCGTTTTGATAGCAGTAACTTATTTGTGCCACTTTTACCTTGTGCTTTGTGTTTAAATGCATTTACTGCTTTTATTATCTCATGTATTTTAATGCCGACTATTAAGTACAGTAGTTGTTCTCATCCAGTCTTTGCAAATATGGGTTTTGATAGGGGTTTATTCGTTCCCTATTTTATTGTAGGAAGTTAAGTACTTCTGTTTCTGTGTCCCTATCGAAATTTGCATTTTCTTGGTCTGTAATTTCCAATGTGCTCTTTCATGACGTTTTGTTAACAAGTTCAGTTAATTACGCGCAGTCCTCCCGTACCTTGGTAGCAAAAAACGTAAAGTTCGGAAGCGAATATTTCAAGTGTTACTACTCAAGGTCTATAGATTAAGCCCTTGTTACTACTATAGTTTTGGGAGCGAGACTAAAA
Source organism: Palaemon carinicauda (assembly GCF_036898095.1). Lineage (NCBI taxonomy): Eukaryota > Metazoa > Arthropoda > Malacostraca > Decapoda > Palaemonidae > Palaemon > Palaemon carinicauda. Next base: position 53,658,659 of record NC_090732.1, on the reverse strand, counting down.
TACGAAAGGAAAGAAGATGAATGAAAAAAATTTTTAAATGTGAAGATCCGCATTTAACTTTGCTTTAATACATCACTTCTCCTATCATTTGCCTTTATCTATATTAACGTAAATGCCTGCCCAATATCTCACTCGGGTCACAAGGATGGATTTGAAATAGAACCTAAGAGTGTAGATGGCCTGAGAATGACAAAGCTAAAGTAGACCATTAATCAATTACCCAAGTGACATGTGAAGTGTTTATAACTCTGGACAGAGAACACTTTTGTATTAGAGTGAAGGATTGTGAACTGCATCACCCAAGTTATTGGCAGGGTGTTGTGCCCTTGAGATTTAGTGCTCTTATCCTCCCCTGTTGATCTTTAATGCATGTTATAAGGAGGCTTACCCAGACCAGGGTCCCGCTAATCTTTAAAAAAAAAAAAAAAAAGAATAACAAAAAATATTCTCCACAAGTGATACACACATTTAGGATTTCTACAAACGCAAGATAATCCTGACAGCACCATTATTGATAAAAAGAGTAGCTTATCTAAAAAAAGAAATATTTTCTCCACAGGTGATAGACATTTAGGATTTGCACAAACAGCAAGATGATCCTAACAGCACCATTATTACCTGAAAAAGGAATGGTTCACAGACCTGTGGCCTCTGCTGTCAGAATGTCCAAGAAAGTTTTAGTACAAAACCAATCTGTTCAGACTACAGTAGTTTAACAGGCAATTTATCAAAACTCATCCTTGGTACATCTAACATCACGGAAACTATCCACCATATTTTCAAATCAAAGAGTTTTCACGGCCCTCTAGATTGTCTATCATAGGTTCCAAAATTATTTTTATCAAAGACAATGGAATGTTATTTTGATTGGTAAAATCCTGGAATGTATCAATGACTAGAACTACTTTGAATAACTTTGGTAACTCCTTGTTTCAATTTTTATAAAAAGAAAATTTCAATTTCAACCATTCAGGGATATAGATCCATGCTTGATTCTGTGCTCAAGCATTTTGGATTATAACTAGCTATTTCAGGTATTATATCTGATGCATTTAAGCCTTCAATATTGCAAGATCTTCAGTAGTTAGGTCTATTTTTATTTAATATGGAAATGGTCTAAAACACTTTTCTTATTAGCGTTAGCTTTAGCTAAATACTTAACTGAAAGGACTAGCTTTTAAAGTAATCTTTGGGACCATAAGAGAATATAGTCTTTTGTGCATACTTTCCAAGCTAAAATTTATTTTTTCACATCCCCTGTGTAAAAAAGGATGAGGGTATTACATCAGAGAATAAGATTTCTTTGTTGACTAGGAGCCGTATTATTGGGACAAAAATAACAATATTGAACATAGCATCCCTAATTTGTTTTGTGGGATTAGAGTTCCAAATCGTCTTCTGTCCAAAAATGCAATGCCATTTTTTGTTGAAAGTTTTTGTCATGGAAGCTCATAAAAAAGTAATCCAATGTAAATTAAAACCTTGAACCTTAGAGTTCAATGATATTAGAACTGTAGCTGCATCTTTAAATTTTTGCAGAAATCGTTGCTGGGAAAGAGTTTTAGCAGCACCCAAATGGCATACCAAGTCAGTTTTCAGTAAACACTATCTTAAAAAATCATGGTTTGCTTATCAAGATTGTTAGACTCTAGGTATTATATTGGCAGCAGGCAATGTGGTCTAATAAAAATTTTGAGTTGAGGTAATTTATAATTTTCTTAAATTTACAAAAGTATAGTTTTCGTTACATGGTTTTGGTGTTATATAGATAGGTAAGTAGTAGAGGAAATATCATTTAGATAAAATATCTGGAGCCCTGTATGTGAAAATGTATTTTGAGATGGTTTGTTATCAATAATCTAGACTGGGAAGTCTATTTCAATTCTTTTGTATTATTTCAAAACTTTAAATGACCCAACTCTTTCTTTCACTGGCGACCTATCTCCGTCAGAGTGTGGGCGTCAGCATTAAATGGAATTTTAATAGTAAGATGTGTTGTTTCTGTATTCACCTGGTGTTCATAACATGCCCGCCTTCCTCCCCACTGACTTGTGGTGTCAAGAGGATGTGGAATAGTTTTGACTTGGAGACTGAAAAAGACAAAGGTTCTGTTGCGTGTCCCAGCTTTGCTCCTTGTTATTGTCTTTTATATTGTCACATTACTGTACCAAGGTATAAATCTATAGAAATGTGTGATTTTTTTTTTTCGATTTTACCGATAAATTTTGATGAGACTGAATTTACAGAGAAAAAGAAATATGAACATCAGGTAAGTATAGAAAAAACGCAAATTTTGTTATTAAAATTCCATTTTTATATTCAAATCTATAATTACTTTTAGAATGGTCTTTTGCATCTGAGAAATTTAGGATTGACTTAGAAAGATCTTGTGGATTTCTTCCTGTGTCTAATGTTGAGTAATTACAAATTTCTTTTCTTCAGGTTGAAGTTGATGAACAATCGCACAGTATCTCGGAAGAAGAGGCATCAGAGCAGAGGATTACTTTAGTCCTTAATCCTTAGAACAAATATTGGTAAGCTGCCTCATATTCGTTGTAATCACATGGGGGGGGGAGACTTTAAAATCGGGAAAAAATTTATAAACATGAAAATGTACTGATGTTCATTGATGGATTGTTTTATAAATTTTAGTTTTGGAAGTATAAATGTGAACAAATCTCATCTTATGTATTATCTTCTTGTAATTTTTATCGATAGTTTTATTAATTGATGATATTACATGTTTGTCTGCTGTTTGATAAAGATAAAGCTGCTTAGCCAAATTATTTATTATCAAGCTATTTTTGTGTTTGTTGTTTTGATGACAATAGACCTGTTTGAATTTATTTTTTGTAAAGAAATAAAAATTAAGTTTAAGAAAACATATATGTTGCTCTTTAGTAATTTGTTATTGTTTATTACAGAAATATACTTATTGATTTTATGTAATTATTTACTTAAAGCAATACAGCATGTAAATATATGATAACTGTAAGGGTGTTCAGGATCCTCTTTCATGCAATAAATTAGTTAAATAGTGTTTAGAAAAAATATAAATTGCTAATAATATTGTCTTTAATTTTAATCAGAAAATAATCCTTTATGCTCCAGTCCCTCAATAAATAAACACAGAAAGCAGAAATCAACCAGTAGGCTATGCATACAGGGGCTGATTTACAGGCCTCAAGCATCTACAAATTGCACTGTGTAATTCGTATTATGAGGAATAGCTCAGCTGAAAGGCAGGAGCTTGTATTTTTGTTTTTGTGTTTGTATCATTAAATTAGAATTGCCATTAGAACACTGTTAAGAAATCTGAAGTCTAATGTGAAGGCTCACAGAGAAGCATAGTAATATATTTTTAGAATTATGAAAGGTCCGATCTCATGGGTTCCAGCCATTTCCAAGCAATTTCTGTCTCAAAGTACAGCTACTCCCTCTTTAACAATGGGTCTAGGTTCCTATAACCCCTTTTGATAAGTGAATTCATCATTCAGTGATCTATTCTTATAGTGGATATCTTGCCCATCCAATTTCTTTGTCGCATAATGTTATTATAATCACTAATAGGCTGGGCCTAAAAAATCTTATCTTATTTATGCTTATATTTTCCCCTTAAAAAGTAGTAATTGAATATGTAAAATAGTTATTAGTGTTTGCACTGAACCTGTACTGTAGTAAATCCATTACTGCAATGAGGTAAGGCCTATAAAACCATAAAATTTTCTTCCATCACCTGATTATTATTTTCGGCAGATAAAATATGAGGACCAAAGGTAGAAAATATGTATATAGTACTTTACAAAATAGTATTGATATCATCATATCTTAACTTATTTTTCTTTTTTTCTATTAATTTCTTATTTATATTCATAAAATTACTATGAATCCTTTTCTTTCCTTCGTATTGTTTACTCATGTATGCTGATCAAACACTACTGCTTGAAACCATGTACATCAGCGAATAAATAGTACAATAACCTCATATAATTTATTTTTTCCATTAATAAATTATTAATCATTGATGTATGTATGAATTGTAGCCTTGTCTGAATGGCCGCCCTCTCTCTCTCTCTCTCTCTCTCTCTCTCTCTCTCTCTCTCTCTCTCTCTCTCTACGGTTTGCCACTCAAATTTCTGTTTTGTTCATTGCACTTTTTTTAATAGTAATAGATCTACTGATTAATATGATGCATATATAATATTGATAAGCTTTGGGTAATAAATTTCCTTGAAGGTTCTATGGTAACTTAGATATGATCAGATACCTAGTGGCTTGAGAGTCTCAATGATGGCCTTAGCAATGCGGTGGGGTGATTTATATATCCTGGCAGGTTCAACTATACCTCTAAGGCCAGGTCTGACCGACCAGACTATGACTGAACCCCTATGAGCCTTCTTTATTTTAGTTTTTCTCTTCTTGCTCTATCCGGAAGTGTATTTTTTATTTATCTATTATTATTTCTTTATTTATTTCGTTTCTTAATTGACATGGATATTTCCATATTCATTATTATTGCCTGTCTTGATGAATGAGAGAAGGAATCACGGTTGGGAGTATTGGATGACCTTAGCTAGAGTACCCATAGATAATAGTTGCGACAAGGCCGTCTACAAAGGCAGAATTATGTAGTAGTACTGGTATTAGGGTATTCACTACAAATATGTTTGGTTATACGATGTAATAGTAAAGTTTATATATATATATATATATATATATATATATATATATATATATATATATATATATATATATGTATGTATATACAGTATATATATATACACACACACACATTATATATATATATATATATATATATATATATATATATATATTATATATATATGTATGTATATAGACATAGATATATATATATATATATATATATATATATATATATATATATATATATATATATAATGTATATATATATATTATATATATATATATATATATATATATATATATATATATGTGTATGTATATAGACATAGATATAGATATATATATATATATATATATATATATATATATATATATATATATATATATATATATATATATATATATATATATACACGTACAGTATATATATATACATATATGTATATAGACAGATATAGATATATATATACATATATATATGTGTGTATATATGTATACATATATTTATATATATATATATATATATATATATATATATATATATATATATATATATATATATATATATATATATATATATACATATATATATATATATATATATATATATATATATATATATATACAGTATATAAATATATATATATATATATATATATATATATATATATAAATTATATATACAGTATATATATATATATATATATATATATATATATATATATATGTATATATATATATTTACGTAATTTTTAAGAACTAAATTTTTATATCACGTATGTTTGCTACGAAGTCTTACATAGTCCATTTGAAAGTGTTGTAGGATTCGTGCGAGATATGAACCTGGGTTTAAGTAATGTTCTTTTATATTTTATGATGTATTGTATTATGTTTGAGAGAGAATATGCAGAACATGTGCTTTGGAAGATTCTCTTCCACGTGCATCAGAAACGTTGTGAGGGCCTGGTGAGAGGAGGCTACCTTTTTGGTATTTCGGGGACAAAGGGTTGGTGGAGCTAGCGAACTGTGAGAGCTGTCTGGCACAGCATGAGTAGCATTCGGGAGAGTAATATTTGGCAACTTTGACGCTTGGCATAGCCCCCACGCTACTAGACCTCGATCCTGGAACCTTCTGGAAGCTGTTAGATTTCATATAAAGGTGCCCCAATGTTGTGTTAGAGTCAGATAGAGATCGAGATAGAACTACAGCCTGAAGATAGCCTTTTTCTCCTCTCCCTCTCTCATTCCCGCACGTAACCCAGTGTATTGTTTTTTTTGAAAGTGTTCAGTATGTTAGCGTGTCCTCTCCTAAGTGACTCTGTGCCCCAAAGACAATCGTGTGTCAAAAAAGATACGCAATACTAAACGGTGATTTTGATTTCATTGTATTAAGGCGAGTGTTGGCATTTTATAATGTTTTTGTAAATGGCCCTGTAGGAAGTATAGATTTTGCAATGTGATCTGGTTGTCTATTATTCATTAAGTGTCAAAGTGGATCATTGTATTATTCAGATTTATTTCAAACTTTTGTATAACTTTTCATTACATTATTTCTTTTCGTAGATTAAGGTTTATACAGATATAATAGTTCAAGTCAAGTTCTTATATAATTTCAGATCGTAACATTTTTGTCGTATTCTCAGTTTTGTTCAGACTTAATTTTTTCCCAGTGACTTATTTTGTTATGTAAATTCTTTTCTAAGTGTTGTCATTTATATAGAATATATTTATTTTTGTAAAGAGTGTATTATTCCAATCATCATTATTTGGAACCATATTCCGCTCGATTCCTGTTAAGAACCACAGTAAGTTAAACACGTCTTAATAATACTTAAGTGAAATTACCCAGTTTAGTTTTGAGTGTACTTTAGAGACCTTTGGATATTCAGTGTTTTATATATTGCTGTATGGGAGTTATTTAACAGTTTCAGAATTTGCGTATTAATGTGTAAGTTTTAATATAAAAGCAAACAAGGGAGTTTGGAATTCGAGAGATTGATGAACTATCCAGTCGTAATATATATATTATATGTTTAGTTCCCAATCACGAGCCATAGTATAGTATATTTTTAGTGCCCAGACTTAGGGAGCCATATATATATATATATATATATATATATATATATATATATATATATATATATATATATATATATATATGTATATATACATATATATATATATATATATATATATATATATATATATATATGTATATATACATATATATATATATACTGAAAATAAGATAAAGTTGTGAGTTTATGTATCATTATCTACTAATCTTCATATCTTTACTAATATATTTACGTTCATTCATTTTTGACATCTTCAGTGTAAATCCATATTTCTTGAAGACGATAACATTATATGATACATATATTATTAAAATTGCTAGAATGTTATTTAGTGAATAACGATAGCTAATGAATAAGATTTATCGTAAAGATATGATGTAGCATTGAAGAAAATTAATTTGACATATTTGAGGCGCGATGTAGGTATGGAAATTAAGATAATAGTAGTAAATAGTATTGGCATAAATTATTGCAAATGTGATATATAATTAAGCTGGGATCAAACTCTGAAGATATGATATAGTACGCAGTGAAGATATGATAGGCTACATTCAAGATGTAATGAAAGTAAAAAATAATTGTGGAACTTGTGGATAGTATTGAAATATGTATTGATATAATGTGATTTAGTAGTGAAAATAATATGTATTAATGGACATGTGATGTAGATTATAAAATAGTGTGGAAAAAATAATGGCACTCAAATGAGGGGACATTAGATTTTCATATTTAATTCAGGGAAATCTTGGAAAGTATTCGTAATGAAAAGGAAAGTATAATAGAAAGAAATTTACACAGGAAAAGCAGGCTCTGATCGAGACACAGACAGACAGAGAAAGGAATTAAGGGAAAGTATCCCTAATTAAATTGAGAGAAATGCATTGGACAAACAGAATTACTCGGAAACCTAAAAATTTTATATCCTTTCTCAGGTCTATTGGCACACTCATAAACAGATGAGCACGGCATTGTGTACTATCATGTTAATAATTATATGTAAAACTGAAAGAAAGGTATAGACATAACAATCCACTGAGAAACTATAGTCAAACCATTTTAGGAGCGAACTCGGAGCCCATTAGCTGCGTTGCCAGTTCTCTTGGGTCATTTTTAAAAGCACACCTGGCGTGACCGTTTTAATCTATGGGCTAGCCAAGAAAAGGAAAAAAGGGTCAGCTAATAAGTCATTCACCCGGATTTGAACGGTTTAAGAATATAATCCTTTAATTTGATATCTCTTTAAATTGTTTCCTTCACTATTTTTGTTTTCAACCACGTGGTGACAACAAAGTTGAAACTTTTTAATATAACAGAGCAAAATTGTTATAAAAAGATTATCACACTAACAGAAGTAATCTTAATTTTGATATAAAATAAATTCATTTCTCAATTCTTATTGATTATTAAAAGACAGGATTTAATTAACTAAGTTTGATAAAGTATATTTACATTGATGATTGTATTGTTTTAGAATTTATTTAAGTAATGGACAAAAATTTTGTACAACAAAGGTTCAGTTATCAAACGTGGTTATGGTGACTCTTCGTCAGATGAAGTTAGCTTTATCACAAAAGATTCAATGAATTCGTTAAGACAGACGTCATTTTTCATGTCTTCCTTTATAATGTTATCAGTATGCTTAATAGCCTTGGCCTTATTTTCCCTGCAAATCTGAAACAAAGCCGTTTTTTATATGTTGGTTGCATCTGTGATACGTTTCATTGCTTGGTCAATTACATAATCCTTTTCCCATATTAAAATAACTGATACACATTGTATGCCATTTTTCTTTCTTCTGGGCGAAGAATACGACGCGGGGAACTCTCCATGGTGTTTACGGAAGGCTATTGTGCGAGATAAAGAATGCGGAAGCTAATCTTCAAGCATTTAATGGGATTTGACCAAAGGTCTCAGTGAATTGACCCACTGAAGATGTGGGAATGTGTATGTCATATCTCCTACTTTGTCATTTTCCTTCCCTTCTCTTAGTGAAGTGAAGGAATCGGAAGGAATCGGGGTTAAGGAGAATCGGCACCGCCGCAAATTAGCTTGAAGTTCGCTCGTAAAACGGATTTTGAGCGATGCGAAAAATCTATTTTTGGGTGAGATAGCCATGTCGTCCTGATGGAAGGTTCCTTCGGTAGCTTCCTAAGGGTATATATGACTACAGTAGATATTCCCAGAGAAATAAACTAAAGGTTTCACAGAATTCTAACTTCTGGCGCGAGTACCCATAAGGTTTCCCTTTAGGATACCGTATAATAACGGGACGTATGCTTGACACGCCACATAGCTATCTGCACCCCACATAGCGTTTACGCTTCAAGGGGGAAGTTGGTGGCAAGTTATGGGAGGAGCCGATACAAAGTTCTCCTCCTCCATTACTGTTACGGTACTCAGATGACGTCATAAACGACGCCATGTTGGCCGCCATCTTGGGTGACGTCATAACCGCGCGCCTTCTCATTCCTTCTGGCGTCGAGGCCAGCCTCCATGATACAGTAAGATTGGGAGGCGCCTGCCAAGGCCTAAAATAGAGAAAAGGGCGGGTCCTTCAGGACGACATGGCTATCTCACCCAAAAATAGATTTTTTGCTTCGCTCAAAATCCGTTTTTTGGGCTTAGGCCATGTCGTCCTGATGGAAGTGTACCAGAGAATTAATGTATCGTGGATTTTTCCCTTTTGTAGTGCCTTCGACTTCTAGACAATATTCCTTTGGTCTAATGACCACAGAGACCTTGTGACATTACCAGTATATGTCACCTCAGATAAACATGTGCTATGTTACCGCTTCCTGCCCCCCCGGGGTTGTTGTGGCCTGATTGGTAACGTCTCTGTCTGGTGTTTGCCAGACGGGGGTTCGAGTCCCGCTCTGACTCGTTAGTGCCATTAGTGTCTGCAATCTTACCATCCTTGTGAGCTAAGGTTGGGGGGTTTGGGGGAGCCTATAGGTCTATCTGCTGAGTCATCAGTAGCCACTGCCTGGCCCTCCCTGGTCCTAGCTTGGGTGGAGAGGAGGCTTGGGCGCTGATCATATAATATATGGTCAGTCTCTAGGGCATTGTCCTGATTGCTAGGGCAATGTCACTGTCCCTTGTCTCTGCCATTCATGAGCGACCTTTAAACCTTTAAACCTTTAAGAGTCCTATTGGACTTATGGAAAGTCTATAAGTTACTCGATAAAGGAACTCACCCAGCATCAGAAGTACCTGCCGGTCCCGGAGCCAGATAGAAGGTAAGGTAAGTACAACGTGTTGGAACAAATTACCTTAGTCTAGATGAGTTTGTATCAATAGGGAACAATAGTATTTTCATTGTTCAGACATATTTACATATTATAGAGGGAATTAAAACTCTCAAACAGTATTTTATTATAATGTTAGGGCAAAATAAACCGCACGAGTAAAGCAAATTCTTGTATTTGGGCAAAATTAAGAATTAGCATACATAAATGTAATAAATGTAAATTGTAATGGAATGCAAATCAGTTACATAGACTTGGGACATTAACAGAAATAGATGTGGTATCTGAAAAGGAAAACTTGCCATCACACACGTCAATTCCATAGGAATTATAAAGTCTTTCTAGAATGTCTTATATACAGTTCATGTTAGGAACATGTGGCACACGTGTTTTAGTCTATGTGACTTCACCTTAGTATAAGAACAGTCTGTATTGTCCCATGGTGGCACTATTTTCACTATGTTGCACACTAGGGACAACACAGATACCCTTACAGTTAGAGTCCCAAATAACTCATTGTTCATCGCAGCACTAAGCAGCAGGTTTTAACACACTACCTGCAGCTACCACGAAGCGTTTCAATTCGTGCACCTGCCTCGCATAGTGTTTGAAAAACACTCTTGAAGACTTCCAGCCTGTGAATGAGCGAAGACTTTTGAAGTCCATTGAGTGGAAGAAATTCAGGGAAGAGGCGACTTTCCTAGGATCATGACCTGCAGGCGTACTGTCAGGATCCGCTCTGCGAATAAAGTAGGTGATCTTCGCCCTTAGTTGTTTTTGTTTAAGTGACAAGTCAGAACCCGATGTTTCCCCTTTAAAGAGCTGTCCTCCACCAGAGATATCCTCCTTCAGAGGGCAGATTCTCCAGGGACCCCACCTTTTAGTGGGTAGCTCATTCTTGGCGAGAAATGTTGGGTCAGGAAAGAGGGTGTGCTTGCCTGTTTCTGCAAACTGGATCTGGCCTTCTTACTTTGATAATGCCATAATTTCACTGACTCTAGCTCCCGAGGCGAGAGCAAACAAGAAAATCACTTTTTGAGTCAAATCTTTCAGAGGGCAAGTTTCATTGTCCAAAATTGAGGCAAAATGGAGCACCTTGTCAAGAGACCAGGAGATGGGTGTCGGCGGGGGTGCGGGTCTGAGTCTAGCACATGCCTTCGGCAACTTGTTAAAGATGTCACTAGACAGGTCTATTTGGAAGGCATATAGTAAGGGTCTTGTCAGGGTCGATTTGCAGGTGGAAATCGTGTTGGCTGCCAAGCCTTGTCCATGAAGGTGAATGAAGAAGGACAAACAAAAATCCATTGATATTTCTGTAGGATTTCTAGCCTTGACAAAGGATACCCATTTCTTCCAAGATGACTCGTATTGACCTCTGGTAGATTTCGTTTTATATTCCTCTAAGAAGTCTAAGCTTTTCTTCGAGATCCCAAACCTCTTCTTGACGGCTAGGGAGAGAAAATCATGAGATAAAGGTCTCGGGTTTTCTTTGATGAAGCGAAGACAGTCGAGTTCTGAACTTGTTGAGTTAGAACTGGGTCCGGCAGGGGAATTAGCTTTGGGTTGTAACTCCAGGATCAATGGGAACCAGTTGCTCCGGGGCCACTTGTGGACCACTAGGGCCGCTATTCCTTGGAAGGATCTCAGCTTGGTGAGGACTTTTAGCAGAAGGTTGGGTGGAGGGAACAGGTAAATCTTGGTCCATCTGTTCCAATCCAGGGACATGGCGTCCACCACTTCCGCTCGGGGGTCCTCGTATGGGGCCACGTAGCGAGGAAGTTGTTTGTTGTCGCTCGTTGCGAAGAGGTCGATCTGCAGTTCCGGGACTTCTTGGGAGATGAAGGAGAATGAGTTTGCGTCTAGGGACCATTCTGACTCTATCGGGGCTGTCCTGGATAGAGCATCCGATGTCACGTTGCGGAATCCTTGTAGGTGAACTGCTGAGAGGTGCCATCTTTTCTTCTCCGCAAGGCGGAAGATGGGCAGCAACACTTGGTTGAGTTGGGGCAATCTTGAGCCCTGATGGTTGAGACATCTGACCACGACGTCGCTGTCCAGGGTCAGTCAGATGTGGACTGAGGGACGTGGAGACAGCCTCTTCAGGGTGAGAAGAACTGCCATGGCCTCCAAGATGTTGATGTGAAACGTCTTGAATAGGGGAGACCATGTTCTTGAACTTGGCGCTGATGGGAGTGAACCCCCCCCCCTCCATTCTTCCAGCGATGCGTCTGTATGGATAGTGACCGAGGGAGGCGGTAGTTGAAGAGGTACCGACCTTTTCAGGTTCTTTGCCTCCGACCACGGCTTGAGGAGGGATCGTAGCCGGGTCGGCAGAGGTCTCTTGAGATCTCTTCGAGCGTTTGATGCGTATCTTCTCCAGACTCCCGATGCATCTTTTAACTGTGCTTGTAGCACTGGGTCTGTCACTGAAGCAAACTGAAGGGAGCCGAGCACCCGTTCCTGTTGTCGTCTTGAAATCCGTTAGGATTTGAGGGGTCTCTTGACAGATCCTGCTATTTCCTTTCTCTTCTTTAGTGGAATGGAAAGACGGTGTGATTGAAGGTCCCAATGGATTCCTAGCCATTGGAACTACTGAGCTGGAGAAAGTCGAGACTTTTTGGTGTTGATCTTGAAGCCCAAATGTTCCAAGAATTTGATCCCCTTTGTGGAAGCTTGCAGGCATTCTTCTTCGGATGCTGCCCACACCAGCCAATCGTCCAGGTAAGCCATCACCTGGACGCCTTGTAAGCGTAGCTGTTGAACGATCATCTCTGCGAGCTTCGTGAATATCCTTGGGGCTATGTTTAGCCCGAAGGGCATGGCTCTGAAGGCGTAATGTCTTCTTTGAAGCCTGAATCCTAGGTAGGAGGAGGTCTGGCGATTCATTGGAATGTGCCAGTAGGCGTCCGCCATGTCTATTGAGACTGTGTATGCCTTTTGAGGCAGTAGGGCTCCTATGTGTTGAAGAGTCAGCATTTTGAACTTGTCGTTCACTATGAACTTGTTGAGAGGGGACAAGTCCAGAATGACTCTGAGTTTGTCGGAGTCTTTCTTGGGAACACACAATAGTCTTCCTTGGAACCTGGTGGACTTTACCCTTTTGATCACCTTCTTGTTCAAGAGTTCTTGGACGTATTCTTCCAGAACGGGGGAGGAGTGTTGGAAGAATTGGTGGAAAGCTGGTGGTGGTGTTACCCAGCTCCACCCTAGTCCGTTCTTGATAATGCCGTGAGCCCAGGGATCGAAGGTCCAACGATCCTGGAAAAGGCGGAGTCTTCCTCCCACCAGAAGCATCTCATTGCTTCTGGTTGCCCGAGGGTCTACCACCTCGGCCGCTTGATCCCTTTCCTCCTCTCCCTCTGGAGGGACGTCGTGAGGAGTCTCTGCCGGTGCCTCTACCTCTGGGAGGAAAGGTAGTCGGCTCCCTTTCGTAGGCGGGCGTGAAGGCTGGTGACTGAGTCACCACCGGCTGGGGTACCAGTTGGAAGGTTTGTTGGGGCTGAGCCACCAACTGGGGAGCAGCAGTTGCCGGAAGCTGGCATTTAGCCTGATGTTGCTGAGGTCTAGGCTTTTTGGGTTTCTTCTTTGGTTGGAGGCCCTCATCCTGAGAAGATTTCCTTTTTCCTGACATGCCCCACTTCTGGAGAAGGTTCCAGTTCTCTATGCCGGCCCTGTCAACGATCTCTTTCACGAGGTCATTGGGAAAGAGATCTTTCCCCCAAATGTTGGAGGAAATCAGCTTCCTTGGTTCGTGTTTGACGGTGGCATTCGCAAACATGAACTCTCTGCAGGTTCTCCATGCCCTGATGAAGCTATAAAAGTCTTTTGTCAGGGTAGCAAGGTGGGTCTTGGACAAGACCATGTAGAAGCCTGGGGTCCGTTGTTCCCCAGCCATCGTCTCCATTTGCACCTGGAGGGAAAGGGAGGCGGCCAGCCTCTCTTTCGTGTCCTGCTCCCGACGCAGAAGGTATTCGGAGAGCTTAGGGAGGTTCTCATTGAACTGACGTCCAGCGATGTCAGCCTCCAACTTTCCCACAGAGAAAGTTAACTGGATGTCTTTCCAGTTCTTGTCGTCGGGAGGTAGGGCGAGGGAGAGGGGCCTAAATTCCTCCAGTGTAGGGCAGGGATTCCCTTCCTCCACTGCCTTCAACACTGCTAAGAGGGACTTCTCCGCGAAGGGGAATACCATGGTGGTAGGAGCAAGAAAGGACGGGTGTTTCTTGCTCAGGGACGGCACCTTGGAGTTGGTGTAGCCCTTGTCCTTCAGGCAACCGGCTAGCAGAGGTTGAGCCTTTGCATAGTCAAACACAATGACCTCTTTAGGCTCGGTTTCCTCCTTGGAAATGGGTTTGGACTTACTGTAATGCGAATGTAGCAGTCAGGGTATGATTCGAAGCTAGGCCAGAATTCCACCTCTTCAAGGGGGATGGCGCCTAGCTTGTCGTTCACGAAGATCCTGCCACTCGTGATAGGCATGTACTCGGCATGCCTCCATGGGTTCGTCACAGAGCAGGCTGGAAGGTCCTTCACGGTGATCTTCCTCTGGGGTTGCTTCGTTAAACGAAGGATCTCCTTTTTGAAATCCTCATCCCTCTGGCGGAGCCTCTCTTCAAGGACTGCAATCAAGGCTTAGAAGTTATCCACGGGCGTGTCCGCTCTTGTGGGCATAGGAGTGGACGAACTTGAGGGGACTGCTTCCGAGATGACTACGGAAGTGATAGAGGGTGCAGGGGCGCCTTCCTCTTTGGGGTCAGGAGCCTCTGTAGGTTCCTCTTCTTGACCCTCGCCCATCAGGGTCCTCTCGGTGGTATCCGACACCTCTGACATCCGCTCATCATCATCGAGGTGGATGTCGTGGAGTGCATCCGAAACGTCTGGATCAACTGGCAGTTGGACACAGGGGATCTCCGGTTTGGGGATGACGGCATCCGCAGATACCTTAGGGAAGAGCAAAGCTCTCATCTTCTCACTAGGGAGATAGGGCCCTGTGGCGTTCTTCTTTCTCGCGAGCATTGTCCCTGGCCTCCGCTGATGGGGGACCCTCGAACGCCTCGTTGAGCAGGTCCTTGCAAACAATGCAGTCCCAATATCGTAGAGAACGCTGCAAAAGGCGCTCTCACACCGGATGTACTCCTCCTGTAAAGAAGAAAGGGGTACATGAGTATTTGGAAGTCTATAACATTGAATTAAAGTAATCTTAGATTAGTCTTAAAGTAATCTCAATTACAATATAAGATTACTTTCCAAGTGTAAGCTTAGGATAGGTAAGCTGGAAATGAAGCAGGAAAGACACATACATGTGAATCCCGCCCAGCCAATTGCCGCGCTTACACCACTACTAACTCTAGGGCTTTCCTTCGAGTAAGCCTTAAGGGGGAAGTTATCTTGTAGGGATAAAGTAGCACAGCTAGTACTTCCTCCGGGGTGCTAGCAGTGGTGAAAGGGAGAGAGCTGAGTTCATTCAGCATAGTGAAATGGGGAAATAATTATCCCTAATTCGAGTAGATCCCGGCAAGGGACTGCCCATGGATGCACAGAGTATGCTTGAAAGTATTTACTGCATAACTATACACCATAGTTTTCTGTCTAGGGTATGTACTATACCATAGATGTACTGGCTATCGTATACAGCTATACAATAGACACTGACGGCGCATTGCCGGCAGGGTAGAGTAAAGTGACAGTCCACTTTCGTAATATGAATTAGGTGGAGCCAGCAGCCCCGGGCGCCAGCGAGTCCCCGATTGAGGGTAACTCCTCCCAGCCATCAGTCTATGTGGCGGGGAAAGGGAGACAACCTCGGAATTGATGGCAGATCGCCAACATGTCGGCGGGCCCCGGCAGTCGGCAGGCAACCGGCTGTAGGTACTCCAACCTTGACTTCAATCTATGGGACAGAGAGGAGACCTAGGCTAAGCTGTCGGCTGTTGCCGGCAGAGTTGTGCGACAGTGGACCGGCACTTGATTAAGAGAGAGGGAAAGCATAGAGGAAGGAAGAGGGAAGGGCAGCAGCTCACTACCCTAACCTTGCCTTCCTTGAGAAGGAGGGTTCAAATGGAAGGAAGAGTGTGATCAGGCTTCCATCCAGCCGCAACTAAACCGGCAGTCAGCTAGAGTTGTGGATGGCGGTCCAAGGGAGGACCGAAGAAGACTCTAAGATAGTAGGGAGGTCTTCCGCCAGCAGACCGACCTGTCGTTACGCTATCCCATAGTTTAATTATATGCGGGAAGCTTAGCAGTTCGGACTAACAGGCAAAAGGACCGGGGCGACCCCACAACCCGCCGGCACTCGGTCGAGTTGTAGGACGGTGGACAGAGGTGCGATGGCTAAGCCATCACCAAAGGACAGAGGGGGAGGGGAAAAGGGTCCTGAGAAGGAGTGTGGGGGTTGGTGTGAGCCTTCCCCAACACTCTAAGGGGGGTTCTGTTTCAGTACTAGCACTATCCTAGGTATAGGAAGAATTGGTTCTCCAGCCTAGGGTAGGTTAGTACAGTAAAAGAACGGCATGGCCGTGCCGTTCCAAACTATAAAGAAAAAGAATCCCAGGGCCTGCCTAACCTAGGCTAGGGGAAGCATATCCCCTAGCCCGGAAAAGGCAGGTGTAGGACAAGTCGCTAGGCCACAGGGAGGAAGGGTCGTAACCCTACCAGGTGTGGCCTAGGGGGGAGGGCAGAGGCCCCTTCCCCCCTTTTGCCGTCCTGCGGAGACCAAAAGGACAGTTCATTCGCCTAATGGGGTAGCTGGGGCAAACGACTGATACTCTGAGGTTCTGACCCCAACTCAAACCTCATGAACTATGGCTTTGGGCCGGGAAAGAAAATCCTAGCCTAACCTCACTTGAATACGATTCAAGGTAAGGAGAGCTAGGATGTAGCCTAGGCTACCTCAGAGGGAGGAGAGATTACCTTAGTGCAAAGGTAACCGGGGAGGTGTGAAAGTATACAAAAGCCCTAAGCCGTAGGTTTGGGGCAAGGGAATCAACTACCAAGATCATCAAAACCCCTTGTATACTTCTTAGAAGGAGAAAAACCCATGTGCAATCACTGAATCTTATATGTATAAATGCCTAATATCTTCATTTCATAGATTAACACTAGGAACACATTATATCATGCATGAAAGTAAACTAAAACGCCTAGGCTATTGAGCCTAGGGGATAGGCTAGCAACTCTAGTGTCGCAATTTCGGCTACCTACACTCGCCGAAAAACGAATACTATCGGCATAATATAACTAATTCCTAGCAATGAAGACTAAATAACTAATGCTGATAATTAGTTAAGAAACCGGGAAAATTGTTCTGGCTAACTAAATAAAGCATGCGAAGTGAACAACAGCGTCAGGACGCCTCCGATTTAGGCAACAGCTCCGCCACAAAACACAGTATTTAAAGATAAAAAGGCGTTACTTTATGGGCAGAGCTGATTTATACAATATAAGAATATGGTACTCAACTTTCCAGAAGCAGAAGAGGCTGAAGATTGCGACATGCTGGGAAATAATAGCGAACAATTGGGAAAAAACACCTGGTCATAGACGCTACAAGCGAAGGAATGAGAAGGCGCGCAGTTATGACATCAACCAAGATAGCGGCCAACATTTCGTCGTTTATGGCGTCATCTGAGTACCGTAACAGTAACAGAGGAGGAGAACTTTGTATCGGCTCCTCCCATAACTTCCCACCAACTTCCCTCTCGAAGCGTAAACACTCTGTGGGGTGCAGATAACTATGTGGCGTGTCAAGCATACGTCCCCTGTTATTATACGATACCCTAAAGGGAAACCTTATGGGTACTCGCGCCAGAAGTTAGAATTCTGTGAAACCTTTAGTTTAATTCTCTGGGAATATCTACTGTAGTCATATATACCCTTAGGAAGCTACTGAAGGAGCCTTCCATCAGGATGACATGGCCTAAGCCCAAAAAAGGGTTCTACCATAGTTGGCCAATAGCCTGCCACCCGGTAACAAAATGGCGATCATCAGCGCAGTATGCGGTTACGCCTATGACACTACTCATGTATATATAGGTACTCTAACCTCAGCTATCACGAAGGTAGTTTGGAACTTTTGATGGAACTGGTATCAAGGGTTATCAGAATCTAGGGGGATCCAATCCTTGAGGTAGGACTCTCGGCTTCTGAATGTAAGCCCATAATTACAAATAGGCAGAGGATGATTCCATGTTTTTTGGTTTCAGTTCCAACAGGCGGGGTTACCTTGCATCTGTGCCTGTATGTCAGTTTTGGTGCTATCCCACGGGTAGGGTATGAAGTGGACCATCTTGGAAGTATACTCTCACTATGCCTATGGTGGAGAATGTAAATTTTAATTCTGATGTATGATACTTCCTCAATATTCTCAAGCAGGTAAAACAGCCGACATCCAAAACAAAACCTTGGTCAAGGATTTTTCAAGTCATGTCCCCCATTTCTAGATATGCTGAATTCCCCCCCCCCCCCCCCCCCCCCCCGCGCGCAATGTTGATGACCCTGGTTGCTCCAAGTACAGTGACAAACAAATATATTGACAACCTAGAAACTCTCCCTCAAGTGTTTATGCGCTAGAACCTTTCATTTCATCTTGCCCAGGGTGCCAGGGCATTAAGAAATCTGGCAGTATAAATGAGAAATTTAAGAGTTTTATATTGTGTGGGATCATTGGTAATGTGAATTATAAAGACATGTTCGATCTATTCAAACCTTTTGGAGGATGGAACGAATGAAATTGACTCTCAAAAGACATAAGATAATATGATCCTTATATAACGTATTACTGTATGATGTAACCGAAGCCAAGAATTAATTTTTCTGAAATAAAAAGAGCAAAGTTTATGCATTTTCCTTTCATGGAAAATTGCACACCATTCAAAATGTTTTGAATTCAGAAGTGCTATGCTTTGTTTTATGAACTTCTGGACATGGCTCTTAAGGTCAAACCTTAAACAGTATGGTATGGTGCATCATACAACGGGGCGAGTAGTAATATTATCAAGGGATATGAATGCCTGGAAAATAAAATAGGCTTTATTCCTCAAGGAAATTTGAAACACTGTGGCCATAATATGCTAGGGAAAGCTGACAAGGAAACTCGGCCAGTACTATTGAATAATGTTAAACCCTCGCTATCAGAAGTTGTCCAGAGTGTCTTTCCTCACATACATTCAACCATGTAAAAGGAAATATTTATTGTACTGAAGAGGTCCCCTACTACAGGTTTTAAATGTAAAAACTTTAAAGGAAGTAGTAATCCCATTTTATTAGTTTTTTTTTTTTTTTCAACACCTTATCAACCTAACTATATCGATATCAGACATTTGACATTACTGTCAAAAAATTTCACCCGCGTCCTATGCAATGTTACAATTTATTATTATTATTATTATTATTATTATTATTACTAGCTAAGCTACAACCCTAGTTGAAAAAATAAGATACTACAAGCCCAAGGGGTCCAGCAGGGAAAAATAGCTCAGTGAGGAAAGGAAATAAACGATATGAGGAATAATGAACAATTAAAATAAAATAATTCAAACAGAGTAACATCAAAACAGATATTTAATACATAAACTATAAAAAGACTTATGTCACCCTGTTCAACAACAACAGAATTTGCTGCAAGTTTGAGCTTTTGAGGTTCCACTGATTCAACTACCCGATTAGGAAAATCATTCCACAACTTGGTCACAGCTGGCATAAAACTTCTAGAATACTGTGTAGTATTGAGCCTGATGATGGAGAAGGAATGGCTATTAGAATTAACCGTGTGCCTGGTATTACTAACACGATGGAACTGTCCGGGAAGGTCTGAATATAAAGGATGTTCAGAACTATGAAAAATCTTATGCAACATGCAGAACGAACTGATAGAACGACAGTGCCAGAGATTAATATCTATATCAGGAATAAGAAATTTCATTAGATCGTAAATTCCTGTGCAACAAATTACAATGAGAATCAGCAGCTGAAGACCCGACGGGAGAATATTACTCAAAACATGGTAGAATGAAAGAATTAAAACCCTTTTTCAGAATAGATTGATCACCAAAAATCTTAAAAGGGCTTTCCTAATAAACCAATTTTTTGTGCAATTGAAAAAGACACAGACCTAATGTGTTTCTCAAAAGTAAATTTGCTGTCGAGAATAACACCTAAAATTTTAAGAGTCATACAGAGTTAAAGTAACATTATCAATGCTAAGATCCAGATGTTGAGGAGCCACTGTCCTTGACCTACTTACAATCATACTTTGAGTTTTGTTAGGATTCAACTTCATGCCCCATAACTTTCACCTTGCAATAATTTCAGCTAGATTTCTATTAAGGGATTCAGCAACACAGATCTACACTTAGAGATGGAATTGATGCAAAGAGTGTAGCATCATCTGCATATGCAACAAGTTTGTTTTCTAGGCCAAACCATATGTCATGTGTATGTAGTATGAAAAGTAATAGGCCAAGAACACTACCCTGAGGAACACCAGATATCACATTCCGATATTCACTACGGTGCCCATCAACAACAACTCTTGTGATCTATTGCTTAAAATATCAATTATAATGCTAAGAAACGACCCATTCACTCCCAACTGTTTGGTTTTGAAAACGAGGGCCTCATGACTGACACGGTCAAAGGCACCACTAAAATCAAGGCCAATCATGCAAACTTCTTGACCAACTTCAAGGGATTTCTGTACAGCATTGAAGATTGTAAGAAGGGCATCACACACTCCTAGGCCTTTACAAAATCCAAATTGCAACACCAAAATGAATACCCTCTGCAAATCTATCAAATTTTTGCCAAATGATGTTCAAAAACTTTAGATTATATGGGAGTTATGAAAACTGGGCGGTAATCAATTGGACTTGTTACCACAAACATATATATATAGTGGAATAACATTATCAGTTCTCCAACAAGTGCTAAAAGGTCCTCTTCTTGCTAACTTGCGCAAAATAACAGATAGCTTTAGAGCTAATAAATCTACAGTCTCTATAAAAAAAAACCAAAGGAAAAATACCATTTGGGTCAACACCTCCCTAAGCATCAAAGTCCATCAAGAGGGCTTTAATTTTACGAGATCGAAAAGCTAAACTAATTAGTTTAGAGCTTTTAATTAGTTTAGCCTCAGGAAAATAGGAATGGGGAATATCAAGTTTCACATTGCTCTGCTTATTGTCAAACACATAAGCCAAAAGGGTTACCTTTTCCTTTGCACAGTTACTGACACAGACATCTGGTTTAAGTAAGGGATGAACCTTTGCGTCTACACCAAAGAGTGCAGATTTAAGGGTAGCCCACCACTTATGTTGCTGAGTTGTACCAGAAAGGGTTTCTTTTATAATTAAATTGTATTCCTTTTCAGTTGAAGCATGAATTCTATGAGCAAAAGCTTCAAACAGAGTATAGTTATTCCAAGTCAAATCTTATCTGTTACCCCTCCAAAGATGATAGGCCTCCTGCTTCTCCAAATAAGCACATTTAGAATCATCATTAGACCATGGTTTGTCTTTTAATCAGTAACATAGCACACAAGAAGGGATACGCTTATCAATTATGTTGACTAGATTTCCATTCAAAAGAACAACAGAAACAACACTATAATACAACTGTGACTAATTCAAGCCCAAAAGATCACTCCAAATGCCATTCCAGTCTGCTTGAATTTTCTTATAAATCTTACATGTGTATAATACATCAGGGACAGGCTGCTCAGTCCTCACTACTAATGAAATCAAGGCATGATCAGATATCCCAACTGGAGAATGAACTTTACTTGTTGTAACGCCCGGGGAGTCGGTGTATACGAGGTCCAAGCAGTTATCTGACCTGTGAGTAACTTCAATTACGACTTTTTAACAGTTGATTCAGAGGCAAAGTCCAAAGCTCTTAAGCCATAGCAATTAGTAGGAAAAACAGAATTTTATCACTCCCTCCGGTGAACATTGAAATCACCAACAAAAACAAAAGAGGTCTTTCTATCGTCATCTTGTATCTTCGCCATAATGGTATGAAGACATCCGTGTCTTGATTCTAGGAGATCGAACACAAATAGAAGTTGTTATGCCTGCCACAAACTTTTATTACCTGAATCTCATGACATCCACATTCATTGTAGGAGATTACGAAAAGTAGAATGCCACTTTCTCTAAAAAGGGAGATATCTAATCAGATGGTCCTAGCAGTAATAACTTATGTATCAGAAACTTGGAGCTTTTCAAAAGTCTTAGAACATAAGCTAGTTACAACTCAAAGAGCTATAGAGAGAATAAAGATGGTATTAACACAAAGAGACAGGAAAAGAGCAACACGTGGCCAAGGCATGTGAGAATGACAGATAATAAATGGAAATTAAAATTTACAGATTGGGTCCCTAGATATTGCTAAAGAAGCAGAGGAATGAAGAAAAAAAGCGATGGACTGACGAGCTAAGGAAATTTGCTGCCATAGTCTGGCATAAACAGACAGAAATGGAACAACATGGATGATTCCTTTGTCCTGCAGTGAACTAGTAACGGCTGAGGATATATATATATATATATATATATATATATATATATATATATATATATATATATATATATATATATATATACATATATATATATATATATATATATATATATATATATATATATATTGAAAACAAACTCCCTAATTCAAAACAATAATATTCTAGCTCTATGGTAATAATGCATAGGTGGTTATAGTCCTTTCTATTGGGCGCTTTCAGTTTTAATTTCGGTGTGGCAATGAGGAGATGGTGATCACTACCTATATCTCCACCTCTATAGCTTCTTACATTTCTCCGAGTCCTTCTTTCTTTATTAATACCTATGTAATCCATTTAATTTTTGTAATTGCCACATGGTGAAGTCCATGTATATTTGTTGATGTCCTTGTGCTAGAAAATAATTTTCTAGTATTCTTTAAAAACCAAATTGAAAATATAACCAGGTCATATGTAAATACTCAACATCAGATTAATGATACACCAGGCACACGGACAAAATTAATAAGATTTAACAACCTAACAGAACATAACATCACCAGGATTATCAAAAAAAGAAATTGGAGAGATAAAATGTTCTAGTCTAACCGAAATGATAATGAGAACAGCAAATACCAGCATTGATGAATGTAAGTTTCCCAAATCTGAGAAAATGGCTGTAGTCACACCGGTTCTGAAAAATGTTCTGGACTACTAGGAATTAAGCTCATATAGACCTATTTCGAATCTATTCTTTGTTTCAAAAGTGCTTGATTACGTAATTCTTGAAAAACTAGTCAGTTACTTACAAATAATAGAAGCTTTGCTAGACAACCAGTCTGCTTACAGTAAACTATTCTCTACGGAGACAGCCATCTGCTCTGTTGTAATTGATATGCTGGAAATGATGGATGAAAATAAATGTTGTATTTTAATATTGCTCGATCTCAGTGCTGCTTTTGATACAGTTGTGCATGACCTGCGACTAAATGATCTACGGTCCATCGACGTTCAAGATCAAGCTTTCGAATATCTAAAAGACTACTTAGTTGATAGAAATTACTGTGTATGAATTGGAAACTCTTATTCATCATTTGAACCCTTAAACAGATGGGTACCCCAGGGGATGTACTTGGCCCAATCTTAATCTGCATCTATACTATTGGACTATCGAAAATACGTGGAGTTCAAACTGTTTGCAGATGACACATAATTTTACTACTTCATAAATGATATAGATGACACTACTGAAACTCTCAACCGAATCCTTGATAATGTTAGAGAATGGATGACATTTAAACAACTAAAATTAAATGAGAACAAAACTGAATTCATGGTGGTGGGTAAGAGAAACAGCGTGAGAAACTTGTGTAATATTCAAATGAACATGAATAATGTCTCGGTGCCGATATCTAGTAAAGTTCGAGATCAAGGTGGATTTCTTGTCTGCTACCTGTCTCTTAATGCTCAAATAAATAATGTAATAAAAACTGCTGGTTATCATCTAAGAAATATTGCGTTTATAAAAAAGTACCTAGACGAAAATTCTGTAAAGAAACTTGTTATAAACTGTGTTATTACCAAGATTGACTACAGCAATTCTATCTATTACAATTTACCAAAAATGCAACTTAAGAAATTACAAAACATAATAAGCAGAGGAGCAAGACTGATAAAAGGTGTCCCACCTAGAGAAAGGATCACCCCTGTACTAATCGATGTACACTGGCTGCCGATTAAAGCGATAATTGAATTTCAAATATATACGATAACCCACCAAGTTATCGGAACCAGTCGTCCAAAATACTTAAGAGAATTGCTACACATTGCGCAGCCAATAAATTGTGTCGACACGAGAATAGTTACAGATGGCTTCAAACTAATGGAACCTAGATATATGTCAACTTTAGGCTCCAGAGCCTTTAAATATGCAGCCCCGACACTATATAATAAGCTCCCACGAAACCTTCGAATGATTGAAGACATTTAGGCTTTCAAGAGGAAACTGAAGACTTTCTTATTTAAACAATCTTAAAACAGTGGCGATTTAACAGTAAATGAACAATGCGTGATCTGAAACGGTAATTACTCTGAACGAACAATGTAAAACGACAGCGGAGGTCCTGTAGAGAGTGGGGTTCTCCTGCTGTATGGGACCAGAAAAGCAGCCATCAAAGTAAAGTACAGTAAGTAAAGTTTTGGGACATGCAGTACAAGGAGAAAACCATGGATATCAACTGCTACTTGGGATACTATAAAAAGGAGACAAAGACAGAAATTGATTGTTGAAGGTTTCCGAGGAAGTAATGAAAATTACAAGGCAGAGCATGCGAATTATTCCAGTATTAATAGGGTCAAAAGAAAAGGAAGGCATGACTGGAGATAATATTTACATATAGAGAGCAGATTAGGCTAACAAAGCTATGAATTCAGGGAGCGGCTATGGTGTAAGAATTTCTTATAGATTTAATAATGAAATCTCTATTGGGGCAAAAAAGAAGCATATACCCATCAAAAAGAGAGATAAATCTGTTTAACAACAGATGAAGAAAGACAACGTTGGATGGAACAATTTAGTGAGGTCATGAATAGGAGATATGAAGGGAATCATTTGATTAATATACCTGAAGCTGATGGAAGACCTTGATGTACCCATGATTG
This sequence comes from Palaemon carinicauda, assembly GCF_036898095.1. Lineage (NCBI taxonomy): Eukaryota > Metazoa > Arthropoda > Malacostraca > Decapoda > Palaemonidae > Palaemon > Palaemon carinicauda. Next base: position 53,633,523 of record NC_090732.1, on the reverse strand, counting down.
AATTCAGTGTGTTTGAAGTCGAAGTTATCATTGAAAAACTAAAGAAATGGAAAGTCCCTGGATACGGTTCAGTAGCTGCCGAGATGATTTTGGTCGAAAATGAAGTGACTCCCAGAATACTTACAAAATTATTTTGTAGGATTTGCCATGAAGAGACAAAACCAGGTGAATAGGAGCTAGGAGTTTTGGAGAAAATGGCTAAAAAAGGAGATCTGCCTAATTGCAATAATTACAGAGGCATCACACTTACGTCAGTTGTCATGAGAATTATAGTACGCTCATTCTAAAGAGACTAGAGAAAGATGAACAAGCAGGATTTCGAAAAGGTAGAAGTTATACTGACCAAATTTTCATTTAAGATATGTTGTACAGCAATGTGTAGAATATAGAAATCCACTTTTGATGTCATTTGTGAGCTATGATAAAGCCTTTGATAGTGTGCACCGGCCAATTTTGTAGAGAGTCCTACGTTATCATGGATTTCCTCTTAGACATGTAAATTTGACTAAGTCTCTTCATAAGCATGGCAAGTACAAAGATAATGTTAGTGGAGTCCTAGCAAATGAATTTCCAGTGACCAGCGGAGTATTCCAAGGGAGTGCGTTGTCACCTATATTGTTTATCTTCATGGGTTCTTGTAATGCATAGAACTGTTGGGGATTGTGGAGAAGGATTGGAGTGGATTGGTAACAGGAAATAAGCGGACCTAAAGTATGCTGATGATCCTGTCCTTATTAGCAAAACACCACAGGACTTGCAAAGTTTGCTTACTAGAATGCATGAAATACCACATGAGATAAATAGAAGAAAGACATGATGAGAACAGAAAATGCAATGCAAGATGAAATATCATTGGAAGGAGAAAGGATTAATGAAGTTTAATCATCTAAATATTTAGGAACTATGATCTCTAATACAGGGTCTTTATAATTGGGGTTTAATGAGAGATTGAAAAAAAGAAAATCTGACAATGGCTAGGTTAAATAAAATTTGGAAATCGAATCGCCTGAAATTACATATAAAAATCAGGCTATATATCAGTAGTGAGATCGGTGTTACTGTATGAACACGAGTCGTAGTAAGACAATGAAACAATATTCAACAGATTTTGTAGATTTGAGAACAAAGTGCCATATGTGGATGAGATCATGGTGTGGGGTAGATGGAGATGGTTTGGGCATGCTCTTTGCACTCCCCAAGAGAGATTAGTTCACCAAACTTTCAACTGGACTTCACAAGGCACTAGAAGAGTTGGAAAACCCAGGCGGACGTAGCTAAGGACGATGAAGCGTAAAGTGGGAGATAATGAATGGAAAAGTATTGATTTAAAAGCTCAGGAAGATAGAGACGACTGGTGAAATCTAACCGAGGCCCTATACGTCAATAGATGTAGGAGGACATGATAATGATGAGATTGATTATATTCTAATCTAATTTTTAATGCATGTTAAGTTAGTGTAGTCCTGAAAATTAATAGTAAATATCAATAAAAATATAAATAAAATCATATGTTATTCAAGTATATAATTTGTATACAAAAAGTAAAATTTTAACAAAAACCTCATGCATCAGTAACTTCATCAAGACATCCAGGCATACCCAAAACTAGAATTTATCCTATATTCCGGTGACGTAGTAGGTTGACCAAGGCACTACCCACCCGTTGAGATAATACCATTAGACAGTTATGGGGTCTTTTGATTAGCCAGACAGTACTACATTGGATCTTTCTCTCTGGTTACGGTTCATTTTCCCTTTGCCTAAACACACAAACACCGAATAGTCTAGCCTATTCTTTACACATTCTCCTCTGTCCTCATACACTGGACAACACTGAGATTACCAAACAATTCTTCTTACTTCACTGTAATTGTTCAGTGGCAACTTTTCTCTTTTTAAGGGTGGAAGAAACTCTTTAGCTATGGTAAGCAGCTCTTCTAGGAGAAGGACACTCCAAAATCAAAACATTGTTCTCTAATCTTAGGTAGTGCCATAGCCTCTGTACCATGGTCTTACACTGTCTTTTGGGTTAGAGTTCTCTTGCATGAGGGTACACTTAGACGCACTATTCTATCTTATTTCTCTTCCTCTTGGTTTGTTAAAGTTTTTATCGTTTAGATTGGAGATATTTATTCAAATCTTGTTGCTCTTCTTAAAATATTTTATTTTTCTTTGTTTCCTTTTCTTACTGAGTTATTTTCCCTGATGGAGCACCTGGGCTTATAACATCCTGCTTTTCCAAATAGGGTTGTAGCTTAGCAAGTAATAATAATAATAATAATAATAATGATAATAATAATAATAATATTAATAATAATAATAATAATAATAATGATAATAATAATAATAATATTAATAATAATAATAATAATAATAATAATAATAATGACGTTGAATAGTCCACTATACCTCAAAGGCTGTGGCAGGCAGATAAGGGTCTTAGGAGTAAGACGAACTGGACATAACTGACTTTATTAAAACAAGATAACAAGCTTATACAGTATATACGGTATATACGGTTGAGGGTAATGATGTCATAAAACTTTAAAAATGTGAAACATGCAATGGTAAGCTTAAACAGGTTTTTCTTTTATCATTGCAGAAGAGAGCAAGAGAGAGAAAGCAAGAACAATAGCATTACAGTGTATGAGTCTGTAGGAAATACATGTACATTACATGGTTCTCCCCTAAGAAAGACATGCTTGTGAAAAACGACGCCCTACCCTAGAGATGCGTATATAAGTGGTTCATCTTGCAGGTTTTAGGCGATCAATGGAGACCCAGTCTTCTTTACCACGAATGTTAATGAAGAAAGCCTTCGGTTTGCAACGGATAACATGGAAAGGGTCCATGTAAGGGGGTGACAGCGTTGGCCTTCGAGTGTCAGTGCGCACAAATATATGTGATGCAGGAAGTAAATTTCCCCATAATGTGACGTTGGCACTGGAGCTGCTGAGACATCCAGGACATTTTTAGGAGTGGTCCTTAATCTAAGGAGGACCCAGGGAAGCTGAGTAAACCAGTTTGAGTCATTGCAACAAGACATCAAAACTGCTTTGAGGGTGTGATGAAAACGTTCAACTATTCCATTGACTGGAGGGTTGTAAGTGGTTGTCTGATGTAGGGTGACACCCAGGAGATTCACTAATGATGCCCTTAATTCAGAGCTGAAAGTAGTACCCCTGTCAGAAGTAATATGCTTAAGGATAACAAATCTCGCTGGCTACCCTGAGAGTAAGGCGAATGGTCATGAGGTGGATGTTTTAGTATGCATGGGGATGGCTCTGGGCCAATGGGTGAAGCAATTAGTGATGGTAAACAGGTAATGGTGTCCTTGTGATGTGGGTAGGGGCCCTACTACATTAATGTGAATGTAGGCAAAGTAATGCTGAGGTTAGGGAAAGGTGCCTATTCCTGAATCTATGTGTCGATGTACTTTAGAAGTATGGCGTGAAGTACAGACTCGGGCCCAATCCTTACCATCCTTAGTAATGCTGTGTCAAATGAACTTCATCTTCAGTAGATCAGCGTGAGGGATGTGAGATGCCATGGATTAAATAAAACACCCATCGGTGCCAGGTGGTAGGTATCCACAACCGTGGCCCACCAGTACTGATGTCACAAAGGAGGGCAGTGTTGGAGTCATCGAGGCAATGTCTTTCCAACGGAGGGATGTGCAGGATGTCCTGCAGGCTAGGTACTCTGGATCTTTTTATTGGGCTTCTGCCAAGGCATTGTAATCCAATCCCAGAGGAATGGTGGCTAATATGTTTCTTGACAAGGTATCAGCAACGGGATTCATTTTCCCAATGACGCGTTAGGGTGAGTTGTATTAAGCCACAGCAGAGGGATGTCGGCATTGACGGGCAGAACAGGCATTGGACTGTCAAGTGAAAGTGTGTACCAGAGGCATATGGCCCATTTGAATGACGAAAGGCATACCCTCTGATAAGTGGCAAAAGTGACAGGCAGCCAAATGCACTGCCAGCAATTTGCAGTCAAAAGTAAAGTAGCTGGATTCAGCCAAGGACAATTGTTAACTGAAGAAGGTCAATGGATGGGGCAAGCCATTGACCACCTGCTTTAGTACTGCACCAGTGGCATCGTTAGTTATCCGGAGTTGAAGTACATCTGAATAATAACTCCTTAAATATGTATAACACATACAATCAACCCCCTTTGCAATTACAATATGAAACATCTAGCCAAAGAATTCCCAGGTAAGCGAGAAGACACTGATTGTGTTATTGATAGGTTTGAAAAAAGTGTGCTAGACGTCCTTTACAGTAGGGACCATTTCCCTATATTAATAACATTAGGACAGACACTAAGTCCTCCAAATCAATGTTATGATACAAATAAAGCTGACTGTGATACGTTTAAGCATTTTACAGGTCAAGAACCTCCCTTTGATTATTCACAATAGCATGATGAAACAAAAGATTTATTTGTAAACTTCATCACAAAAGCAGCATACAAATATTTGCCTCTGACTAATGCCCGATCAGTGAAACACTCGGTCCCTTGGTGGCCAGATACATCAAGAAAATTGATATAGGTAAAGCATGCAGTTGGAAGATATAGAAGGAAATTACAAACTTTAGATAAAAAAAATTTAAAATTTAAGTACTAGTCCTCTAATATTAGGCAATACAATAACAAGCTGGTTGATATAGCTATAGAAATTAGTATATTGAAACTGTGTTTAAATCATTTCAAAAGATAAACAATAAAAGGCAGGATAATTTCTTGGAAGAAATTATCCAGTGTATCAAAATATACTTCAGTTCGGAATGAGCAGCAGAAATTTTAAAAAAGTAATGGCTCCTGTAGCAGACATGCAAGACATGCATTAATATACAATGGGTCACTAGTTCATGATGAACAGGGAATCTCAAATATTATTGGATGCAATATTGAAAGCATAAGCAGTACTATTTATTTAAGAAGTTACAAGTAAAATCAATGATGCTAATAGTATACCCTGCGATCATGATAACCAACGTTTGTTGGGCTCTATGTGTATTGACTGTCTTACTGCCAAATATGATATGGTGATGGAAAAGACTATAATTGTTAAAGATCGATCTCCTTGGTTTGATGGGGAGACTTTAAAGAAAAACAGAAAAAAAACATAAAGAAAGAAAGTAGAATCGGTTCAAAACTGAAAGTACTTGGGCAGAAAACAAAACTGCAATGTGCCAATATAATTAGTTACTAAGAAGGAAAAAAAAATAATATAAGAGAAAAATCAGCAAAGCATCAACAAACATAAGTTGTATAGTCTTCTAGATGGTATAATGGGGAATATAAATGAAAAAAAAAGGCTACCAGAGAGTTAAGTGACCAGGAACTAGCAAAACTTTTCTAGTATTCTTTAAAAACAAAATAGAAAATATAACTAGGTCATTTATAAATATTCAACATCAGATTAGTGTCACACCAGATACACATAAAATTGACGAAATTCTATAATAAAACAAGTAAATGTCACCAAAATATAGCTAGAGAGCAAAGAAAACAAACTGTGCGTTCGATCCAATTCCAATATCCTAAGTAACTGGAGAATGAAACTTTTCTAGTCTAGCTGATATACTTAGGAGAATAGCCAATACGAGCCTCAATGAGTGCAAGTTTCCCAGATCCGAGGAAATGGCCATAGTTGCACCGGTTTTGAAATGTGATCTAGATTGTCAGGAATTAAGGTCATATAGACCTATTTCGAATCTATCCTTCATTTGAAAAGTGCTAGAATACATAATTCTTGAACAACTTAGGAAAAATAGAAACTTTTCCAGACAAGCAGTCTGGGTACAGAAAATTACACTCTACGGAGACGGCTATCCGTTCTGTTGTAAAGTATATGCTGGGAATGATGGATAAAAAGAAATGTGGTATTTTAATATTGCTCGATCTTACTGTTACTTTTGATACAGTTGTGCATGAACTGCTACTAAATTATCTACTGTCCATCAGTATTGAAGATCAAGCTTTTGAATACCCAAAAGACTACTTGGTTGATATAAATTACTTTGGGCCCAATCTTGTTAATTTATGCTATTGGTCTGTCAAAAATACCACAAAGGCATGGAGAGAAGTTCAAGCTATTTGCTGATGATACACAATTTTACTTCTCCATAAATGATATAGACGACACTTCTGAAACTCTAAACCGAATTCTTGCCAGTGTTAGCGAATGGATGGCAATCACACAACTAAAATTAAATGAAAATAAAACAACTTATGGTGGTTGGAAAAAAAGTGTAAAAAACTTGGGTTATATTCAAATACAGTAAACATAAATAACAACGCTGCCCCGATATCTAGTAAAGTTCGTGTAACTTGTCTTTCAATGCTCAAATAAATAATGTAGTAAAAACTACTGGTTATCATCTTAGAAACATTACTTTTATAAAGAAGTACCTGAATGAACCTTCTGTAAAGAAAAAAAAATTGTGATAAATTGTGTTATTACTCTGCTTATCTACTGCAACTAAGGAAATTAGATAATATAATAAACAGCGGAGCAAGACTGATAAAAGGTGTACCACCCCGAGAAAGGGTCACCCCTACACTAATTCATTTAGACTGGCTGTAAGAATTTAAATTCAAATATGTACAATGACCTATCAAGTTATCAGAACTGGGTGTCCAAAATATCTAAGAGAACTGCTACATATTGTACAGCCAACAAACCGTGTTCACACAAAAATAAATTTAGTTAAAGATGGTTTCAAATTATTGAAACCTAGATATTTGTCTCTTGAAGGCTCGACAACCTTTAGATATGCTGCACCTAGACTATACAATAAACTCCCACTAGACATCCGAAAGAGTGAAGATATTAGGACATTTAAGAGAAAACTGAAGACTTCTTGTTCTCTAAGCGCTTCAATGGTGTGAATTTAACCATATACGACCAATATGCGTTGTTAAAAGCTGAATGCCTTAAAATGGACATCATTAAATGACTATGAAGGTTTTTTAGAGAGTAGGTTTCTCCTGGTGTATAGGGCCAGATAAGCAGCCCTTAGAGTAAAGTAAGTCAAGTAATAATTTGGATGCCCCCATCGATCCATCAAAAGAAGAGAAGAAGCAATTTTGACGCTTTGGAAGGTTTCTATTACAATAAACAATTTACTGAAAAGGAACAGGAATTTGCGTTGCCAATTTGCAGTTCAATAGCCTCTGGTAAATATAATATAAATTTTAATACGATAAGAAATAGAAACCGTTTAGAAAAGGCCTATCTATTAGTTGTATAATTATCTTTGGACCAAACATATATTAGCAAAAGGATGGAAACATTCAATAGTAATACCAATAGCTAAGCCAGGAAAAGATCCTAGTAATCCAAACAATTACAGACCAGTTTCACTGACCAGTTATGTTTGCAAATTACTGAAAAGAAAAAAAAAAGGTAAATTACGGATTGAATTGGTGTTTAATTCGTAATAACATTTTATCAGCTTTGCAGTTTATCTCACAAACAGAGCTATCCACCTTGGACTCTCTTTCACACTTGGAATATTATATATGTAGAGGTTTTAAACGAAAGCAAATCACAATTACCATATTTTTTTGACATTCAGAAGGCATACAATTGTGACCTCACGGTGACCATGATATAATACTACTGGAAGTAGCCAATATTAGCTAAAATCCAACCATCATAATAGTTTTCGAGGACACCTTCCTAATTTTATTAGAAATTTTATTACTGGAAGGACATTCCAAATTCGTATAGGGCATGTTTATTCCGAATCCTGAAGCCATGAATGTAGTGTTATTCAGGGTAATGTTTTGAGTGAGTCTCTCTGCACTGGTAATTAATGACATAGTTACATAAATGCCACAAGATTACAAAGTAGCCTTCATGAGGACGACTTTGCAATATATACTAATCAAACGATCTTCGTCACTGTGGAGAAGTATATTTTTATTTGATTGTTGAGTGGGAACTTGTTCTGGGAAAGTCTCCCTACGACATATACGCAAAGATCAGTAGGGGAGGAAAAGAAGCTCTATCTCTCAAGTCACAAACACCCTGTTAATAACTTTGATGATGTAGTTCACATACCTTCACTCTAGCGAGCGAAAAGGAACTGTACTCTGCCCAGAGGCCTGAAAACTTCGCATGTGAAATAAATGGTAATTTGGTGGCCTACTTTAGCTTTGTCTGGTCTAAAGTTATCTCACTCTTATTTTCTGTTTCGGCTCCACCCCAGGAACCCCAGTGAGATGCTGGGCAGGAAATTTATGTTATAAAATAGTTGAGACAATGGCAATGGAGGGAGCAGTGATGTAGTATATTAAAGTATAAGTTAAAGATAAGGATCTTTACCTTTGAAGCATAGAATGAAAATGTAGACTTACTCTTTTTAATATATCGGGTATACTGTCCCGAGATTAAATATCCATGTTAGACATAATCAACCAAAAAAGGGAGTAGTAACACAAAAGGGTATAATTAACTTAATCTAGTTATTTTATTATAAAAAATTTACATTGAAAAATCGGACATCTTAACAGCAGCAAAAGAGGTTAAACAAGCAAAAAATGAAATAAAGCAAATGCAACTTAGCAAAATCAAAGGGAAATCAAAATATGCGTGACTCGAGATCTCTTGCAATGATAAATGATTGTACTAGGGTCGGTCACATGGTCTTTTGACTCGAGACTGTACTAGTCTCTAAAGCAAAAAGATATACACAGTATTTGTACACACAATCCTACGCTCTTAGCCCGAAATATGTAGAAGCCAGTTAAACTTAAATCAAGTAAAAATGAATCTAAGCTAATCTAAAAATGGGGGAAACTTTAAGTGGCCACGTGGTTTATTTACACTCTTTGAAAGACAGCCCTTGTCCTTGAATGACTATCACAGCTTGGTTGCTGCACCTTTCGTCCTCTGCCCTACCCCGTGGTTTTCCTCGCTTCTTGGCAGATCGGGTATAGCTGGAATTTTCAGGATTGTCTTCTTCCCTCTCTCAAGCCGACAGGATACCGGTGCTCTTATGTCCTCTGTTTGGTGGGAGTTGAGTGGGGGTGAGCCAGAGCCAGAGCTGCCCGTACACGAATGGGCCGACCCTCACCTAGGTTCAGCTTCCAAACAGGTGAGGGTCACTGGGCGTGGGACAACCCAGTTGAGGTGTCATATTGGGACTTTAGGGCAGTGCAATGTAATGTTGTAAGGAGTGAGTAGGAGGCAGGATTTTGTGCAAAATATGAAGAGAAATGTGGCAGTTCTAAGGGAAAATACATACATAATAATCCTACGTATTTTGGCTTACTAAAAATTAATAATTTAAATGAGCAATTAGCAATGGGCTGGTGCGATGGGCTTACGTCTTAAAATTAATCAGACCTGAATAGGTACTGAGAGATAAAATAACCTGCTTATAAATCAGCAGTACTAACGTTAGATTCAAAATCAGTGTAACGATTTATCTCGACACACGTAGTTTAAGGGAAGAATAATCGTACGCCGGCAGAAGACTTATGTTTTGCACGTTCCTACGCAGTCGTGAACATGACGTACGGTATTGTCAACAAAGTAAATTACTGCAGTCTACCCATGTTTTGATAAAGAAAACGTAAAGTATGGCCGCAAACGTTTTAGTGCTTACTACAATATTGGGAGTGGGACGAAAATACAAGAGGAAAGAAGAGTGAAGAAAATTTCTTTACAGTCACTTGCAATAATTACAAATAACTCCATTTGAAAAGTACAAGTTCGGATTGTGTCTATGTTTTTCAGACTTTCTGCAGAAAATAGAAAGCATTTGTTACTAAAATTGATGAAAACAAAACCAAGATATAAACCTTGGGCACTGCTCAAATCCAATTTCAATATAAGGTTAAATTTTTGGTACTAATATTCAATACTCACCTCAATTAGAAAGCACGTGTACCATACATCAAATCTATATGTAATAATGTTCTCACTTGACGAAGATGTCTAATACACTATGGGGTGCAAAGAGATCAACTTTACTGATGATATATAAAGCATTAGACTTATCGAGAATAGATTATGGTAGCCCGATATATGGATCAAGATCTCAAGCTACTTTGAGGACTTTAAATCATATATACACACCCGAGGTATGAGACTTTGTAGTGGAGACTTTAGAACTTTCCCCGATATGTCAGTTTTATGTGAATGTGAGGAGGCACCTTTGTCTTTAAATCGAGATTTTGTAATCATGTGAAGTGCATTAGAGATCCTATCCACTAATTTTCCAACAAAGAAGCTCTATATGAATCACCATTACCCGTAAGAGCAATGGGCTACTACAATCTGCAAACATCACAATGAACCTTATTCAACCATGTCCCTTTCCTTCACTTTGGATCATAAAGAAGACAAGAATATGCTTTCATCTTTTACATTTATCAAATAATATATCTGTAATCCGAGTTACAATAAACAACATACACTGGAATATATTCAAAGGAAAGGACCTCATTATGTTTTACATATATGTATATATATATATATATATATATATATATATATATATATATATATATATATATATATATATATAAATGTGTGTGTAAGTGTGTGTGTCTGTGTCTGTGTCTGTGTGCGTATATGTATATACAGATGGGTCTAAATCTTTAAAGGGTACTGGCTGTGCTACATTATCCTTAGACAAAACATGTCAGCTCTCATTACCTAATGAATTTTCAGTATTTACATATAACTATATGCGATTGTACTAGTAATAGGCATTCTTAAATCAAGTTTATAATTTGTTCTGATTCAAGTAGTGCCATAGAAGCTCTCAAAGGTTATGCATACAAGAACCAATAGTATTACAAATATTCTAAAGGAGCAATTATTGAAATATGTTGAATTTCGGCTCATGCTGGAGTATTTGATAATAAAAAAGCAGATGCTGCTTCTAGATCAGTCATAAATATATTACAACTCTACTAAAATCCCTGTTAAGGAATACGTAACTACAGCGAAACATCATTTGCTAACACATTTGCAAAATGTTTACAATAATGAACCAGAAAATGAAAAATTGAAACAAAAAAACATTTAATTTTCTCACCATGAAAATCTTTAAGTAAGTTTGGTCATACAAGATTGTCCTATGGATTTTTATGTGCACAGCTCACGAAATATCTCCCAAGTACAGTGAGTATGACACTATTTCAACCATCGAACATATATTTTGTGAGTGTAGTGGGTAATGTTTGGCCTACATCACATTTACCTGATATCAGCTCACTCACCTGGAATTATATCCTTTTGTTAGTGTTGTTCAGCATCCCATACTAATGTTACCAAGTCTTCTGGGTGGGATGTAACGCGAACATGTATTATTGAAATACATTTATTGATAATGCCTTACATAATTGCTACAGCTCTTAGTGGCTTGTGACTCTAAAGAGAAAACATCGATGTAAACAAAATCTTTTACAAAAATACAAAATAACCAATGAGCATCACTCTCAAAACATTGGATTCTACTGCAACACAAAAATGAGAAGAATCACATCCTATCTTTGAGAAAATTGATAAATGATTAAATCCCTTCATAACATACGCTATTATACTTATAAACCATGCTGAACTGTGCCGAAACACGTCCTAACTTAATACCCGTAGCGCATATGGTATTACAGTACAAATATATAACAGGCTCCTCCCCCTTAACTTGACCTTGTACAAAACTTTTCAAATCTAATCTCTAAGGGCGCTTCCCTCTATTCATCCTATAGAGAACTACTCTACCTTCATCCTGTACTGGTACATGAGTAGATTCTGAATCTACATCTGATATTTGATTCATTTGATTTAACTATTTCTGAAAATTTTCCATCTGGAACATTCACATGATCTACAGGATTTTTATCTAACGGCCGTAATTGATCAACATGACGTTTTACAATATATCCACCAACTTGAACATCATAATGTAAATTTCCTATCTCTTTTACAATTTCTCCTTGTACCCACTTCTCCGGAGTATTGCATTATCTTACTATGAGATTAGATAAGGGGAAAAATTTCTTACTTTTGGGAGACTCTAAATGCTTGTACCCTTTAACAAATCTAACTGAAAACCTAATCCTCCTTCCTATAAACAAATTTGATGGTGTCACACCTGTTGTGCTGTGCGCTGTTGTTCTATTAAACAAAAACAAAAGACTTTGACACAAGAAAAAAATATGTTATTTACATTTGCTTTTTTACACTTCATGCTATGCTTACATGTTTGAACAAATTTTTCAGCCTCTCAATTCGCGGAAGGGTGATACATTGCTGAAAATGTATGTTTAACACAATTTACATTACAAAACTTTTTAAACTCCTGTGAGGTAAACTGTAGACCATTATCAGTTATAATTCTTTCTGGAATACCATATGTAGAAAAAAAAATTTCATGTATACTTTTAGAGTTGTGTAAGATATTGTCTTCATTGGAACTACTTCTGGCCTCTTATTGTAAGAATCTAAAACTATCAAAAACAAATAATCTAAGAAAGGACCTGCAAAATCTTTGTGCAATCTTTGCCGTGGATACATGGGTAACTCCCATGGGTGTATTCTAGCAAAATGAGGATTGTTCTGTTGAGTAACACAATTCATACAATTTCTCACGAATAATTCAATATCTCTATTTATGTGAGTGTTTTAATTCTTTCATTTTACCTTGTTTCGTGTATTGTTCTCCTGTCTGGTCTTCAGCTGATGATTCTCATCTTAATTTTTTGGACAGGAACTTACGGTCTATTAAATTTCTTTTTCCTGACCTAGATATTAATCTCTGGCACCGTCGTTCAATTAGTTCATTATGCATATTGGATAAGATTTTTTTATATTTCTGACCATCCTTTGCATTCAGATCTTCCCAGACAGTTCCACTCTGCTCGTAATACTAGGTATGCAGTTAATTCTAATAGTCAGGCCTTCTCCATCATGAAGCTCAATACTACACAGTACTGTAGAAGTTTTATTCCACCTGTGCCCAAGTTGTGGAATGATCTTCCCAATCGGGTAGTTGAATCAGTAGATCTTCAAAAGTTCAAACTCACAGCAAATGTTTTTATGTTGAACAAGCTTACATAGTTTATAGTTAAAGTATAGTTTTATAATCTATATATCGAATATCTGTTTTAATGTTGCTAATGTTTTTAAAATATTCTATTTTAATTTTTCATTAGTTCTTATATCGTTTATTTATTTCCTTATTTCCTTTCCTCACTAGGCTATTTTTCCCTGTTGGAGCCCTTGGGCTTATAGCATCTTGCTTTCCCAACTAGGGTTGTAGCTTAGCTAGTAATAATAATAATTATTATCATAATAATACACCTGGCCACCAGACAAAAGCCCTTGCAATAGACTTTGATTTGGCAATACCTTTGCGATCAACATGTATTTCAGACAAAACCTTATTCCTCAGTGAACTAGGAATAATTACTCTTGACCCTTTCATTATATAACCCTGTGTTATGCTCAATTCTCTCCATATATCCCTACCCATCATTAAACTCTCAAAAACATTACTAAATATTGGGTCTTTCGTGGTATTGTTTGCAATATTCCTTGCTGTAATGGGTACATCATATACTGAAACTAGCAATATGCTGTCATCATACTATTCTGGTGTTTTGTCTACTGAAAACCTAGATAAAGCATCTGCATTACCCATCTTTGATGTAGAAAAATATTGTATATCAAAATGATATACGGCTTAGGTAATTGCCCAACTTTGTTGTCATGCAGCTACCGACGAAGGCAAACTTGCTTTTGGGCCCAATATTGCTAATAGAGGTTTATGATCTATAAATAAGCGTGAACCTTTTCCTTCCATAAAGATACATATGAAATGTCATAACTCCATATGCTAATGCTAAATCTTCTTTTTCTATTTGAGAGTAATTCCTTTCTGCCTTGTTCAATAATCTAGAACTGAATGTGATTGGCTATTGTGTTCCATCTGGCATTACATGAGATAATACTGCACTTATACCTATGTTTGATGCATCACATCCTAATCCAACTGGTAAATCCATTTGATAATGTATTAGAAATATAGATGTTATTTCCCGCTTGATTCTATCAAAAGAGTCATGACAATCCTTTGTCCAATTCCACTTTACACCATTATTCAACAAGTTATATAGTGGATATGCGATTGTAGTTAAATTTTGAATGAAATTTCCATAAAATGTTACTAAACCTCAAAATGATTGTAATTCCTTAACATTTTCTGGTACCTTAGTTGATATCACTGCATTAATTTTCTCCTTAGTCTTGTGAATACCTTTGCCATTGATTACAAAACCTAAGTAATCCACTGAATCAACATCTAAAATACATTTGCTCCTTTTTACTCTAATATTGTGTTCCTTCAACTTCTTCAGATCTGCCCGTAATCTTTCTCTGTTTTCTTTTATCTTTACTAGAGAATAAAATATTATCTATGAAAATAAATACTCCTTGCACTTCTGAAATAATCTTATCCATAGTTTGTTGCCATAATGGGCCTTTGCAGAAAGGCCTCAAGCCTATAGTCGTCACCCTTGTACATCGTCCTGTAAAAAGATGGCTCACTGCGCCCATATGGGGATTATGGCACTGGATCATGCAGACAGAACCAGATCATTCCCCCTCCTAAACATTGTCAATGTAACCTCCTACATACACAGAGCAAAGATTTTTTTCCATGCTCCACCACCTGAAGGGATATCATCAGGTGCCCATAAACCCAGAAGAAATCCCCAAGACCGCCATCACCACCCCTTTCAGTGTATACACCTTCAATTACTCCTGTTTGGTCCTTCATAATGTTATGGCTAATTTTCAATGCCTAATGGATTGCAACTTATGTGACCTTCCCTTCTGTGTATGTAACTTGGACAACATACTTATGTTCTTTTCCTCCAAAGAGGAACACCTTTTTCACCTACGCATCATGCTTGCACGCCTACAACAGAACTGCCTTGTAGGTATGCCTTCAGCACCAACGAAGTATCATTCTTACGCCATCGTATCACTCCTGAAGGAGTCCACCCTTCCTATATGAATATAGCTGCTGTTCAGAACTTCCCCATGCCCTCGACCGTCAGAGCATTACAAGAGTTCTTGCGCACGATCAAATATTATCACCGTTTCCTGCCAGCCATCGCCACCATTGCCCCCTTCTACGCCTCCCTCATAGGCAAGCCAAAAGACCGGAAGTTGTTTCCCTTTCAAGAAGCGGCCTTCAGCAATGCATAAAGTGCCCTATCAACCGATGCTACTTTCACTTTTCCCGTGACAAAGGCACCTCTTCTTCTCCCCACCGATGCCAGTGACATCACTATTGGTGCAGTACTCGAGCAGATGGCCAATGGCTTACCCTGCCATTGGCCTTCTTCAGTAAAAAACTGCCCAAGGCAGAATCTAGCTACTCTACCTTCGACCGCTAATTTCTGGCATGCATTTGGCTGTCCGTCACTTTCACATCTTGTTAGAAGGTATGTCTCTTGTCATACACATGGAACACATGTCTCTGATGCACGCCTTCACTCGACATTTGGATCCTCCGCCCATCAATGCTGGACTCAGGCCCCTGTCACCGGATCATTTGGCAGCCGCTAAACAAACGTTCACCAAAATAAAAGAAATGGGCCTTTGCCAAAAGGCCTCAAGCCCATGGTCGTCACCCTTGCACATCGTCCTGAAGAAAGTTGGCTCTCTGTGCCCATGTGAGGATTATAGCACTTGATCATGCAGACAGAACCAGATCACTACCCACTCCCAAACATCACCGATGTGACCTCCTACTTGCACAAAGCGAAGGTTTTCTGTATGCTCCACCTCATGAAGGGATATTATCAGGTACCCATAAACCCAGAAGATATTCCAAAGATCGCCATCACCATCCCCTTCTTTACGTACACTTTCAATTACTCCTGTTTTGGCCTTCATAATGCTGAGGCCATTTTTCAATGACTCATGGAAGGAGTCTTAGGGGACCTTTCCTTCTGTGCATGTTACATAGACAAGTTATTTGTGTTCTCTTCCTCCAAAGAGGAACACCTTTGTCACCTATGTATAATGTTTGACCGCATACAACAGAACAGCGTTGTAGGTGTGCCTACGGCACCAATGAATTATCGTTCTTAGGGCATCGCATCACTCCTGAAGTAGTCCACCCCCTCCATGAGAAGGTAGCAGCTGTTCAGAATTTTCCCATTCCCTCAATCGTCAAAGCACTACAAGAATTTTTGCACATGAACAAATATTACAGTATCACTGTTTCCTGCCAGCCATCGCAGCCACTCTTTGCCCCAAAAAGACATGAAGTGGTATCGCCCTTCAAGAATTGGCCTCCTGCAATGCAAAGAATACCCTATCAACTGTAGCTGCTTTCACTTTTCCCATGCCACATGCACCTTTCCTTCTCACCACCGATGCCAGTGATGTCACTATTGGTGCAGTACTCGAGCAGAGGGTCTACGGCTCACCTTGCCATTGGCCCTCTTCAGTAGAAAACTGTTCAAGGAGGAATCTAGCTACTCTACCTTCGACCGCTATTTTCTGGCGGTGCATTTGGCTTTGTCACTTTCACCATTTGTTAGAACGTATGCCCTTTGTCATTCGCATAGGCCACATGCCTTTGGTAAACTCCTTCACTCGACGTTCTGATACCTTGTCTGCTCGTCAATGCCGACACCTCTTCGCCGAGGCTGAATACAATAGCATCTTGAAACACGTCCCTTGCAAAATCAATAGCACTCCTGATGCTCAGTCAAGGAACACATTGGCTGCCAATCAACTGGAATTAGATTAAAACTCCTAGGCAGAAGCCCAACGAATAGATCCGGAGTACCAATCTCTTTAATACAGCATTGTTTTGCCCACAATCATATCAATGTATCAGGTCACCTACATACATAACAAGGACATTTTTACCTGAAGGGATATTATCACGTGCCCATAAACCCAGAAGACCTCCCCAAGACCTCCATCACCATTCCTTTCGGTACATAGACCTTCAATTACCTCTGTTTTGGCCTTCAAAATGCTTAGGCCACTTTTCAACGCTTCATGGATGGTATCTGAGGCGACCTTCCCTTCTGTGTATAGTACGTGGACAAAATACTTGTGTTATCTTCCTCCAAAGAGGAATACCTTTATTACCTATGTATCCTGTTTGACCGCCCTCAACAGAACAGATTTGCAGGTGTGCCTTTAGCGCGAATGAAGTATCATTCTTAAGGCATCGCATCACTCCTGAAGGAGTCCACCTCCTCTATGAGAAGGTAGTAGCTCTTCAGAATTTCCCCATTCCCTCAACCGTCAAAGCACTGCAAGAATTCTTGGGCATGATCAAATATTATCACCAATTCCTACCAGCCTTCGCCGCCACTCTTTCCCCCCTCTACTCCTCGCTCATGGACAAGACCTGAAGTCGTTTCCCCTTCAAGAATTGGCCTTCTGAAATGCAAAGAATGCCCTATCAACCAAAGCTGCTTTCACTTTTCCCGTGCCACATGCACCTCTTCTTCTCTCCACTGATACCAGCAACATCGTTATTGGTGCAGTACTCGAGCAGATGATCAATGGCTCACCCTGCCATTGGTCTTCTCTAGTAGAAAAAAGTCCAAAGCAGAATCTAGCTACTCTACCTTCAACCGCTAATTTTTGGCGGTGCATTTTGTATGTCCATCACTTTTGCCATGTGTTAGAACGTATGCCCTTTGTCATGCGCATGGACCACATGCCTCTGGTGCTCACCTTCAATCAACATTCTGACACCTGGTCCGCCCATCAACACTAATATCTCTCTGCCGTAGCTGAATACAATTGCATCCTAAAACATGTCCCTTGCAAAATGAATAACATTGTCGGTGCTCTCTCAAGAAACATATTGGATGCCATTCACTTGGGATTAGATTATAATGCCTTTGCAAAAGTCCAGCGAATAGATCCGGAGTACCAAACTCCTCAACCCCAGCATTGTTTTGCCCGCATTCATCTCGATGTAGTAGGTCACCTACATACATAACAAGGACATTGTTGCCCGTTTACTGTCCGATCGTTTGGCAGCCGCTAAACAAACGTTCACCAAAATGAAAGAAATGGGCCATCACCAAAAAGCCTGAAGCCCATGGTCGTCACCCTTGCACATCGCTCTGAAGAAAGACAGGTCTCTGCGCCCATGTGGAAAAAATAGCACTTGATCACGCATACAGAACTCGATCACTACCCTTTCCCAAACATTGCCAATGGGATCTCCTACTTGCACAAAGCAAATGTTTTCTCCCTGTTCCACCTCCTGAAGGGATATTATTAGGTGCCCATAAACCCAAAAGACATCCCCAAGACCACCATCACCATCCCCTTCCGTGCCTACACCTTCAATTACTTCTTTTATGGCCTTCAAAGTGCTTGGGCCACTTTTCAATACCTCGAGGACGGTATCTTAGGCGAACTTCCCTTCCGTGTATGTTACTTGGACAACATATTTGTGTTCTCTTCCTCCAAAGAGGAAAACCTTTGCCACCTATGCATGCTGTTTGACCACCTGGAACAGAACTGCCTTGTAATTGTGCCTTAGGCACAATTAAAGTATCATTCTTTAGGCATTACATCACTCCCAAAGGAGTCCTCCCCCTCCATTAGAAGGTATTAGCTTTTCAGAACTTCCCCATGCCCTCGACTGTCAAAGCACAGCAATAATTCTTGGGCATAATAAAATATTATTACCATTTCCTGCCAACCACCGCAGCCACTCTTGCCCCCCTCTACTCATACAGCATGGGGGTGCCAAAAAGACCTGAAGTGGTGTCCCCTTCAAGAAGCGGCCTTCTTCAACACAAAGGATGCCCTGTCAACCACAGCTGCCTTCCCTTTCCTTGCCATATGCATCTCTCCGTTTCTCCACCGATGCCAGCGACATTGTTATTGATGCAGTACTCGAGTAGATGGTCAACAGCTCACCCTGCCATTGGCCTTCCTCAGCAGAAAACTGTCCAAGGCAGAATCTAGCTACTCTACCTTTGACCGCGAACTTCTGGCAGTGCATTTGGCTGTCCATCACCTTCATTACTTGTTTGAAGGTACGCCTTTTGTCATTCTCATGGACCAAATGCCTCGGGTGCTCATCTTCAATCAATATTCTGATACCTAGTTCGCCCGAAAACACTGACATCTCTCTGCCGTAGCTGAATACAATTGCATCCTAAAACATGTCCCTTTCAAAATTAATAACGTTGTCGATGCTCTCTCAAGAAACATATTAGATGCCATTCACCTGGGATTGGATTACAACGCTATGGCAAAAGCCCAATGAATAAATCCGGAGTACCAAGCTCCTGAACTCCAGCATTGTTTTGCCCACATTCATGTCGATGTAGTAGGTCACCTATATACATAACAAGGACATTGTTACCTATTTACTGTCAGATCATTTGGGAGCCGCTAAACAAATGTTCACCAAAATGAATGAAATGGGCCATCGCCAAAAGGCTTCAAGCCCATGGTCGTCACCCTTGCATATCGTCCTGGAGAAAGACAGGTCTCTGCACCTATGTGGAGAGAATAGAACCTGATCATTCACACAGAACTAGATCACTACCACCTCCTAAACATCGCCGACATGACCTCCTACTTGCACAAAGCTAAGGTTTTCTCCACTTTCCACTTCCTGAACGGATATTATCAGGTGCCCATAAACCCAAAAGTCATTCCCAAGACCACTATCACCACTCCTTTGGTGCATACACCTTCAATTACTTCTCTTATGGCCTTCGAAGTGCTTGGGCCACTTTTCAATGCCTCAAGGATGGTATCTTAGGTGAACTTCCCTTCTGTGTATGTTACTTGGACAACATATTTGTGTTCTCTTCCTCCTGTTTGACTGCCTACAACAGAACAGCCTTTTAGGTGTGCCTTAGGCACAAATGAAGTATCATTCTTAAGGCATTGCATCACTCCCGAAGGAGTCCTCCCCCTCCATTAGAAGGTATCAGTTGTTCAGAACTTCCCCATGACCTTGACCATCAAAGCACAACAATAATTCTTGGACATGATCAAATATTATTGCCATTTCCTGCCAACCATCTCAGCCACTCTTGCCCCCCTCTGCTCCTCCCACATGGGAGCGCCAAAAGACTTGAAGTGGTGTCCCCTTCAAGAAGCGACCTTCTCCAACGCAAAGGATGCCCTGTCAACCGCAGCTGCCTTCCCTTTTTCTTTGCCTTATACATCTCTTCATCTCTCCACCGATGCCAGCGATATTATTATTGGTGCAGTACTCGAGCAGTTGGTCAACGGCTCACCCTGCTATTGGCCTTCCTCAGTAGAAAACTGTCCAAGGCAGAATCTAGCTACTCTACCTTCGACCACTAACTTCTGGCAGTGCATTTGGCTGTCCGTCACCTTCATTACTTGTTTGAAGGTACGCCCTTTGTCCTTCGCATGGACCACATGCCTCTGATGCAGTCCTTCACTCGACATTCTGAAACCTGGTCCGACCGTCAACGCCGAAATTTCTTCGCCGTGTCTGAATACAACTGCATCCTGAAACACATCCCTTGCAAAATTGATATCGTTACCAATGGTCTGTCAAGAAACACATTTGCTGCCATTCACTTGGGATTGCATTACAACACCTTGAGTGAAGCCCAATTAATAGATTCGGAGTTCCAAGCTCCTCAACCCCAGATCATTTTTCCCACATTCATGTCGATGTATTGGGACCCCTACATACATAACAAGGATATTGTTACCTGTTTACCGTCATATCTTTTGGCAGCTGGTAAACAAGCATTTACCGAAATGAAAGAAATGGGCCTTTGCCAGAAAGCCTCAAATCCATTGTCGTCACTTTTGCACATCGTCATGAAGAAGATGGCTCACTGCGGACATGTGGGGATTATACCATTTGATCCTGCAGACAAAACCAGATCACTACCCCCTCCCAAACATTTCCGACATGACCTCCTACATACACAAAGTAAAGGTTTTCTCCACGTTTCACCTCCTGAAGGGATATTATCAGGTGCTCTTAAACCCAGTAGAAATTCCCAAGAACGCCTTCACCACCCCTTTCAGTGCATACTTCTTCAATTACTGCTGTTTTGCCCTTCGTAATGCTATGCCCACTTTTCAACGGCTCGGGGATGCCGTCTTAGGTGATCTTCCTTTATCTGCATGTAGCGTGGACAACATACTTGTGTTCTCTTTCTCCGAAGAGGAACATCTTTGTTACCTATGCATCCTGCTTCACCGCCTACAACAGAACGGTGTTGTTGGTAAGCCTTCGGCACCAATAAACTATCATTCTTAGGCCATCGCATCACTCCTGAAAGAGTCCAGCCACTCTATGAGAAGGTAGCAGCAGTTCAGAACTTCCCCATGCCCTCGACCGACAACGCACTGTAAAGAATTCTTGGGCATGATCAAATATTATTGCCATTTCCTTCCAGTCATTGCTGCCACTCTTGCCCCCATCTACGCTTCCCTCATGGGCAAGGCAAAAGACCTAAAGTGGTGTCCCCTTCAAGAAGCGGCCTTCTACAAACCAAAGAATGCCCTATCAACCACAGCTGCTTTCACTTCTCCCGTGCCACAGGCCCCTCTTCTTCTCTCCACCGATGCCAGCGACAGCGCTATTGTTGCAGTATATGAACAGATGGTCAACAGTTCACCCTGCCATTGGCCTTCTTCAGTAGACAACTGTCCAAGGCTGAATCTAGCTACCCTACCTTTGACCGCTAATTTCTGGCAGAGCATTTGTCTGTCCGCCACGTTCATTACTTGTTTGAAGGTAAGCCCTTTGTCATTCGCATGGACCACATACCTCTGGTGCTCATCTTCAATCAATATTCTGACACCTAGTCCGCCCGAAAACACTGACATCTCTCCGCCATAGCTGAATACAATTGCATCCTAAAACACATCCCTTGCAAAGTTAATAATGTTGTCGATGCTCTCTCAAGAAACATATTGGATGCCATTCACCTGGGATTGGATTACATCGCTATGACAGAAGCCCAATGAATAAATCTAGAGTACCAAGCTCCTCAACCCCAGAATTGTTTTACTCACATTCATGTCGATGTCGTAGGTCACCTATATACATAACAAGGATATTGTTACCTATTTACTGTCAGATCATTTGGGATCTGCTGCAAAAACATTCACCGAAATGAATGAAATGGGCCATCACTAAAAGGCCTCAAGCCCATGGTCGTCACCCTTGCACATCGTCCTGAAGAAAGACAGGTCTCTGCGCCTATGTGGAGAGAATAGAACTGGATCATGCACACAGAACTAGATCACTACCCCCTCATAAACATCTAAGGTGGAATTTAGCTACCCTACCTTTGACCACTAATTTGTAGTTGTGCATATGTCTGTTCGTCACTTTTGCCTTTTGTTGGAAGGTACGCCCTTTGTCATTCGCTTGGACCACATCCCTCTGGTGCACGCCTTCACTCGACATTCTGATACGTGGTCCCCCCCATCAACGGCGACATCTCTCTACTGTGGCTGAATAAAATTGTATCCTAAAACATGTCCCTTGCAAAATCAATACTATTGCCAATGCTCTGTCAAGAAACACATTAGCCACAATACACCTTGGAATGCATTACAATACCTTGGCAGAAGCACAATGAATAGTGCCAGAGTACCAAGCTCCTTAACCGCAGCATTGTTTTGCCCACGAGCATTGTTATCTGTTTACCGTCATATCATCTTGCAGCTGCTAAACAAATGTTCACTGAAATGAAAGAAATGGGCCTTTGCCAAAAGTCCTCAAACCTGTAATCGTCCTGAAGAAAAATGGCTCTCTGCACCCATGTGGGGATTAGATCACTTAATCATGCAGACAGAACCAGATCACTACCCCCTCCCAAACATCGCTGACGTGACCTCCTACTTACACAAAGCGAAGGTTTTTACCACGTTCCACCTCCTGAAGGGATATTATCAGGTGCCCATAAACCCAGAAGACATCCCCAAGAGCACCATCACCAGCCCCTTCCGTGCCTACACCTTCAATTACCCCTGTTTTGGCCTTCATAAAGCTGGGGCCATTTTTCAATGCCTCATGGATTGGGTCTTATTAGATCTTCCCATCTGTGCATGTAGTGTGGACAACATACTTGTGTTCTCTTCCTCCAAAGAGGAACACTTTTGTCACATATGCATCGTGCTTGACCGCCTACAACAGAATGGCGTTATAGGTGTGCCTTCGGCACCAATGAAGTATTATTCTTATGGCATTGCATCACTCCTGAAGGTAGCATTTGTTCAGAACTTCCCCATGCCTTCGACCATCAAAAAAATGCAAGAATAATTGGGCATGATCAAATATTATTACCGTTTCTCGCCAGACATCGCTACCACTCTTGCTCCCTCTGCGTCTCCCTCATGGGTAATGTGACGGCGCCGAGTAAGGGTGTGAACTCAAAGGCAGATTGGAAACGACTGAGTTATATTATTGTGGAACACTCTCCTTATATACAAAACCTCAAGGCAACAGGACATAACAAGTTCACAAGACAGACAATATCACAGAGGAAAAACCAGACATGAATTTTCATGTTCGTTTTAGTGCGAGGGAAGAGCGAAGATACAAGCATAATATATACAAAAGGAATTATGTACAATTGTGTGAAACACGGTTGGTACATGGCTCCCCCCCTAAAAATGACATACTGTACATGTTAAATAGGGCGCCCTGATCTAGAGAGGCGAACTGTAGGCGGGTCATCTGGCAGAAGATAAGCAGGTTTTAGACGATCAATGGAGACCCAGTCTTCTTTGCCCCGAATGTTTAGGAGGAATGCTTTCGGACTGCATCGGATCACAAGGAAAGGGCCCGTGTAAGGGGGCGTTAGTGGTGGCTTGCTGGTGTCGTTGCGCAGGAAGACGTGCGTTGCAGAGTGCAAGTCCGTTGGTATGTGATGCTTCGCTGGGGGCTTGTAAGTCTGGCGGCACGGAGTAAATTTTCCCACGACGTGACGTATGCGCTGGAGATCGTCGGAGGAGGTTGTAGAAGGAAAAAATTCGGCAAGGACGACCAACGGGTCGCCATACACCATTTCAGCTGCCGAGACGTCGAGGGCATCTTTAGGAGTGGTCCTTAGTCCCAGGAGGACCCAGGTAAGCTGAGTAAACTAGTTGCAATCCTTGCAGCGGGACATCAAAGCTGCTTTGAGGGTGCGATGAAAACGTTCAACCATTCCATTGGCAGCGGGGTTGTAGGCCGTTGTGTGATGTAGGGTGATGCCCAGCAGATTCGCTAATGACGTCCACAATTGAGAGGTGAAAGTGGCTCCCCTGTCAGAAGTAATATGCTCAGGGATACCGAATCTTGAAATCCATCCAGAGAGTAAGGCAGATGTACACTAGGCGGACGTTGCAGTTTCCATGGGAATGGCTTCAGGCCAACGAGTGGAGCGGTCGATGACGGTAAACAGGTAACGATGTCCTTGTGATGTGGGTAGGGGGCCTACAACGTCTACGTGAATGTGTGCGAAATGACGCTGAGGTTGAGGAAAGGTGCCCACTCCTGAATCCGTATGTCGATGTACTTTGGAAGTTTGGCAAGAAGTACAGGCACGGACCCAATCCTTAGCATCCTTAGAAATGCCGTGCCAAATGAACTTTGCCTTCAGCCGCTGTGCAGTAGAATGGCACGAGGGATGTGAAAGGCCGTGGATGAGATCAAACACCTGTCGGCGCATGGGAGCAGGAATCCAAGGTCGCGGTCTACCAGTACTGACGTCACAGAGGAGGGTGGTGTTGGAGTCTTCGAGGGGAAAATCCTCCCAACAGAGGGACGTGCAGGATGTCCTACAAGCTTGATACTCTGGATCCTGTCGTTGGGCTTCAGCCAAGGCGTTGTAATCCAATCCCAGTTGAACGGCAGCCAACGTGTTTCTTGACAGGGCATCGGCAACGGGATTAATTTTCCCAGGGACGTATTGAAGGGTGCAATTGTATTCAGCCACGGCGGAGAGATGTCGGCGTTGACGGGCGGACCAGGCGTCAGACTGTCGAGTGAAGGCGTGCACCAGAGGCATGTGGTCTGTGCGAATGACGAAGGGCAGCCAAGTGCACCGCCAGCAATTCTCGATCGAAGGTAAAATAACCCGATTCTGCCTTGGACAGTTTTCTGCTGAAGAAGGCCAATGGGCGGGGCGAGCCTTTGACCACCTGCTCGAGTACTGCACCAATAGCGACGTCGCTGGCATCAGTGGAGAGAAGGAGAGGGGCGTGTGGGATAGGAAAAGTGAGAGCCGCAGCAGTTGATAGGGCCTTCTTTGCATTGCAGAAGGCTGCTTCTTGAAGGGGACCCCACTTCAGGTCCTTTGGCTTGCCCTTGAGGGAGGCGTAGAGGGGAGTAAGAGTGGCGGCAATGGCTGGCAGAAAACGGTGATAATAGTTGATCATGCCCAAGAATTCCTGCAGAGCTTTGACGGTCGAGGGCGCGGGGAAATTCTGAACGGCTGCTACCTTCTCAGGGAGGGGGTAGTGATCCGGTTCTGTTTGCATGTTCAGGCGCTTGTAATCCCCGCACGGACGGAGGGAGCTGTCTTTCTTCAGAACGATGTGTAAGGGTGACGACCATGGGCTGGAGGCCTTTTGGCAAAGGCCCATTTTCTCCATTTCGGCGAACATCTGTTTGGCGGCTGCCAATCGTTCCGGTGCCAGACGTCTGAATTTTACGAAGACTGGGGGTCCCGTCGTCTTGATATGGTGATAAATACCGTGCTTAGAAGGAACCGTGGGCGTTTGGCGAAGTTCTGGACGGAAAACTTCCGGGTACGACGTGAGGAGGTGGGCGTAGGCATCCGTGGGTGCGCTGATGTGGAGAGCGAGGTTAGAGGGGGCGGGTTGAAGAGGTGTCGACAAGTACGAGTCTGCGTTGACCAATCGTCGGTGGGCGACATCGACCAGAAGGTGGAAATGAGATAGGAAATCCGCACCGAGGATTGGCATTGTGACGTCAGCAACGAGAAACTTCCAATTGAATTTACCATTTCCGAACGATAATGTGAGGTTCTCGTAACCGTAGGTCGGTATCGCAGATCCGTTGGCAGCTACCAAGCGGACGTCGGCAGATGTAGACAGACTACGTTGTGCCTTGAAGAGTTTCCTTGGCAAAAGAGAACGACAAGCACCCGTGTCTACCAAAAATCGCACGCCCGTTCCTGCATCCTGTAAAAAGAACAGATTAGAAACATGGGAGGCCACCGCCACAAGCGATGGCCTGCTTACACGTTTTTTGGCCACTGACAATCTTTGGCACATTTCTTCGCGGTTGCCCCAAATCTGAAGTGGTAGTAGCAAAACTGCGGCGGATGGGAGGTAGTAAGTGGCTGTAGAAGTCGTTCGTTGGGGCGCAAGCGATTGGTGGGTGGTGGGCGGCTGTGTCGCTGCTTCGGCACGTCACGGGGTAGGCGTGTATATCCTACGGCATTCATGTCAGCTTCGGTTGACGTTGAATAGGCATCCTCATCATCAGGGGTGGAGGCGTTGATGGAGGTCTTGAAGTGGCTGTCCATAAGGGCGTCGGCGTCCTTTATGGGTAAACTATCGACATCGGGTATGGCAGCGCGTACAGGTTCAGGTAAACGGCGTATCCAAAGGGCACGGAGTAGGTTCACCTCACGAGGAGAGCCGGCTGCGGCAGGTTGAAGGCGAGCGATACTGGTCATTTCCCTGAGGGCAAGCGAAGCCCTTTGGTCCCCCAACGGTTGTTGCGAGAGCTGAAAAAGCTTTGCTATACGGGTGGCTGGCGACGGCGAGTACTGCTGCAGAAGGTATGATTTGAGGGCGTCATACGCTATTGGGGTGTCTCCTTGTTCACAAAGCCAGTCGGATATTTCTGGGAAGGTGTCCTCGGGTATCGCCGCGAGAACATAATCCGCTTCGGTATTTGAGCGAGTCACGCCCCTGATACGAAAGTGGACTTCAGCGCGTTGAAACCAAGCAAACGTCTCTCCGGTGGCGAACGGTGAAAGTTTCAATGGGGCGGCCGCGGCGCCAACTGATGTAGTCTCCGTCATAGTACCAACGATGGAGGGGCGAGGGAGGTGGGGGTGGAAGGCAGTGGGAGCGAGTCGACTTCCGGGGTCACCAATGTGACGGCGCCGAGTAAGGGTGTGAACTCAAAGGCAGATTGGAAACGACTGAGTTATATTATTGTAGAGCACTCTCCTTATATACAAAACCTCAAGGCAACAGGACATAACAAGTTCACAAGACAGACAATATCACAGAGGAAGAGGAAAAACCAGACATGAATTTTCATGTTCGTTTTAGTGCGAGGGAAGAGCGAAGATACAAGCATAATATATACAAAAGGAATTATGTACAATTGTGTGAAACACGGTTGGTACAGCAAGCCAAAAGATCTGAATTTGTTTCCCCTTCAAGAAGCGGCCTTCTGTAATCCAAATAATGCGCTAACAACCGCAGCTGCTTTCACTTTTCCGATACCACATACACCTCTCCTTCTCTCCACTAATGCCAGGGATGTCGCTATTTGTGTAGTACCCAAGCAGATGGTCAAAGGCTCACCCTACCATTGGCTTTCTTCAGTAGAAAACTGTACAAGGCGGAATCTATCTTTCTTGCGGTGCATTTGGCTGTCCGTCACTTTTTTCCACTTATTAGAAGGTACTTCCTTTGTCATTCACATGGACCACAAGCCTCTGAAGCACACCTTCAATCGACATTCTGACACCTGGTCCTCCCATCAATGCCGATATCTCTCCGCTGTGACTGAATACAATTACACCCTAAAATTCATCCCGTGCAAAATTAACACTGTTGCCGATGCTCTGCCAAAAAACACATTGACAGCCATTCACCTGAGATTGGATTACAATGCCTTGTTAGAAGACTAATGAATAGATTCAGAGTCCAAAGCTCCTTAAACCCAGCCTCGTTTTTCTCACATTCATGTTGATATAGTAGATCCTCCGCACATGTAATACGGACGTTGTTACCTGCTTAGCATCAGATCATTTGGGAGCCGCTAAACAAACGTTCACCAAAATGAAAGAAATGGGCCTTTGCTAAAAGGCCTCAAGCCTTTGGTCGTCACCCTTGTACATCATTCTGAAGAAAGATAGCTCTTTGCACCCATATGAAGATTATTGTAATGATCAAGAAGACAGAACCAGATATCTATCCCCTCTCAAACACGGCCGACGTGACGTCCTGCTTGCATAAACCGAAGGTTTTCTCCACATTCCACCTCCTGAAGGGATAATATCAGGTTCCCCTAAACCCAGAAGACAACGCCAAGACTGCCATCACCATCTCCATCAGTACATACACCTTCTATTACTCCTTTTTGGCCTTCGTAATTCTTGGGCCACTTTTCAACGCCACAAGAATGGCATCTTAGGGGACCTTCTCTTTTGTGCATGTTACGTGGAAAACATACCTGTGTTCTCTTCCCCAAAAGAGAAACACCTTTGTCATCTATGCATCGCGTTTGACTGCAACAGAAGGGTGTTGTAGGTGTGCCTACGGCATCAATGAAGTATCATTCTTAGTGCATTGCATCACTCCTGAAGGTAGCAGCTGTTGAGAACTTCCGCATGCCCTCGACCGTCCAAACACCGCAAGAATTCTTGAGTATGATCAAATATTATTACCATTTCCTGCCAGTCATGGCTGCCACTCTTGCCCCCCTCTACGCTGCAATAAATGATGGTTTGTATCAAAGAAAGCTTTATGGTTTGTAATGTATGAAAAAAACTTTTAATTTGATACATAGTTTTTATAGCCCTCAAGTGCCCCCCCCCCCAAGAAGGGCCTTAATCTGTTATTATTTCTTTTAACATGTACTGACAGCAGGACACTACACCCAGTAGGGAGACAAGTAGAAGTAGGAGAATATGAAATATAGGCAAGATTAAGTTGTCGAAAGACAAGTTACTCAAGACCTGTTTCGTTATAACTTCTTCCAATTTAGGGGTAAGTGAAACTAGTTTATTCTTATCACTTATCCCCAGAAACAAGTGAACATAAAGTGGCATAGAAAAATTTTCAGCGGCAGCCAAACTTTTAAGTGTTGTCAGTGTACAAACCCGGCTGACTGTTCATGCAGATAATGAACCACAGTGTTGCAAGGGTTCTCCTTTAAGCTTGAAGTTTTTTCTGTCATAAGCCTGGAATTTTCTCTGGAATAATATTGCATGATCCTGCACCTGATTATGCTGCTAGTCAGCCTGGTGAAGACTGTTAAAAGCAAGTTTGCCTGGAGATTCTAGTTTTTCCGCATAAATTGCAACCTTGTTTTATAATCCCTTTGATCGTGAGGCAAACAGATACCTGGCTAGTGAGTGCCTGTGTTTATACTTGCATGTGGAACCCATAAGGGTGTCCAGCATGTGAAAAGTTCTTGTTTTTTGTTATTCAAATTTTTTTTATCTTGTTATTGTGAGGTTAGAGTGGAAAGGGATACTAATTTTTCCTTTAATTGCTTACTTGAATTTGACAAAAAATGTTAATGTCAACCTAAACAGTTGTGTTTTTTTTTTATTAAATCTGTTTTTAATAAGTAATTTATCATATTTTTTTCTCCCACACTGTGTCCTGTTACCAGTCTAAACAATTGTTCCCTCCTAATGTTCTGATACTTTACTTAAGCTTGAAGCCAATTTACCTAAAGAAGATAGAGCTATTCATAAATTCTGCTAACTTCTCAGAAATGAATCAACGGTCATATTACACGTTTATTCAGCAAGCTCAAGTCAAGGGAAGATAAGGGGGAAGTAAGGTTCTTGCTGGGTCCCCTTGCCCAGTATAAAATCAAGGAGTGGTGCCCAGTGCGCAGTTCATCCTTGATTGTTTACCTTTTACCCAGATTTTGGGGTATTCCATTGTTGTATATTTTTTTGTGTAGTGAACGTTGGGGTGTAGTCGGCATTCGGACACGAGGAAGTTTGGGTGCTACCTCTGGCCATAGTCCGCAAACCACTACATAATGTTTGGTGCCCAAACCCGGGAAATACAAAACTTTTAGACATGGCATAGTCATCGAGTAAAAGCCAAAAGGCTAAGAAGAGCCTGAGCTTGGATGTGGAGAGTCTTGTCAAGGTTATCAGTGACCTGGCAACTCAGGTCAAGTCCCTGATATTTCAAGTGGCGGCCCTGAAGCGCTTTGAGCCGTCACCAACGGGCCACATTGCCACTGGGGTCACAACCACAGTGACCACCAGTGCTCCTTTTACGTCCCCAGCTTGGCCAAATGTTAATGGTATGGCCATTCCAGTAACTAGAGAGGGGCCAGTGATTGGAGGTCTCCATCCCCCTCCAGGGTTCTCACCAGCAGTCTCTGTTCGTGCGCCAAAATAATGTGGCGGGATGTTGCAAGGACAACCACCACACTCTTGAATCACTCTAACTGACAATAGTCTCCTCAACACAAACTTTCCCCTTACGTTGTCAACCGGACTCTTGGACAGAAGGAAAATGAAAACAAAACATAACCTTAATACTATATTTCTTACAAACTAAAACGCTTAACATAAACCATGCACAATCAAATTATCAACACTCAAAACTAATCAAAACTTAACACTAAATATATAATAACCGTACACCATTCATATAAATCCCCCAAAAAACCTAACAGACTTAAAATTAAACTTCACACAAACACCCAAATATGTATGTTTATATGATATACTGTATTTTAATGGCACCATCACAGCCGTCCACACACTGCCCAACTGTCTTTTACGGCACACAACCACAGCTTTGTGGTTAGCAATACACTGATGGCAATTTGCCACAACTACCTCCCTGATTGGGGTCCTGGATGTCATCATCATCATAATCATTATCATCAACAGCAATCGGAATATCATTCGGTCCGGGTCATCAACATTTAACTAAATCTGAGCAGTCGTATCTAATTCCTTATTATAAGCCAGGTCGTCAACAAACAATTTCACATTCAAAGAAAATCTCTCCAAAGGAGGAATCACGGCTCAAAAAATAATCAAACACTTCCCCTCTGGTCGAAAAAATAATAATGATAATCCAGCATTCACACTACTGCCTCTTGCTGCAGTCAAATCAAAAAAGCATTCGCTTCGAAACATTTACCATTGTCCTAACCTAGCTAAAAGTATACAAACAACCTCATCTATACCAACGGTCTTTCTCACAACAAACTATTGATACACTAAGTACCTCTCTCTCTCTCTCTCTCTCTCTCTCTCTCTCTCTCTCTCTCTCTCTCTCTCTCTCTCTCTCTCTCTCTCAGGATTTGGCAAATAAAAGAAAAATATAAATAAATAAAAAAATTAATCCTCCATAGTCTCCCTCATTGGTAAGACAAAAGGCCTGAAAAGGTATCTCCTTCAAGAAGCAGCCTTCTGCAACACAAAGAATACCGTATCCTCCTCAGCTGCTTTCACTTTTCCCGTGCCACATGCACCTCTCCTTCTCTCCACCTATGCCAGCGACGTCGCTATTGGTGCAGTACTCAAGCAGATGGTCAAAGGCATACCCTGCCATTGGCCTTCTTCAGTAAAAAAAACCTGTCCAAGGTGGAATCTGTCTACTCCAGCTTCGACCCCTAATTTCTGGTGGATGTCTTTGTCTTTCTGTCACTTTCGCCACTTGTTAGAAGGTAAGCCTTTTGTCATTCGTATTGACCACATGCATCTGGTGCACTTCTTCACATGACATTCTAACACATGGGCCGCCCGTCAACGCTGACATCTCCCTGCCGTGGCTGAATACAATCAAATCCTAAAACACGTCCCTTGCAAAATTAATACCTTTGCCAATGTTCTGTCAATAAACGCATTAACCACCATGCACCTCAGATTGGATTACAACGCCTTAGCAGAAGCCCAACAAATAGATCCAGAGTACCAAGCTTCTCAACCCCAGCATTATTTTGGCCACAGTCATGTCGATGTAGTAGGTACAATACATACATAAGGACATGTTTACCTGTTTACCGCAAATCGTTTGGCAGCCACTAAACAAAAATTCACCGAAATGATAGAAAGGGGCCTTTGTCAAAAGGCCTCAAGTCCATGATCATCACCCATGCACATCGTCTTGAAGAAAGATGGCTCTCTGCTCCCATGTTGGGATTATAGCACTTGATCATGCAGACAGAACCAGATCACTACCCTCCCCCAAACATTGCCTACGCGACCTCCTACATACACAAAGCGAAGGTTTTTTCCACGTTCCACCTCCTGAATGGATATTATCAGGAGCCCAAAAACCTAAAAGATATCCCCAAGACCGCCATCACCACCCCCATCAGTGGATACACCTTCAATTACTCCTGTTTTGGCCCTCGTAATGCTATGGCCACTTTTCAACAACTCATGGATGACATCTTAGGTGACTTTCCTTTTTGTGCATATTATGTGAACAACATACTTGTGTTCTCTTTCTCCAAAGAGGAACATCTTTGTCACCTATGCATAGTGCTTGACTGCCTACAACTGAACGGCATTGTAGATGTGCCTTCGTCACCAATGAAATATCATTCCTAGGGCATTGCTTCACTCCTGAAGGAGTCCACCCACTCCATGAGAAGGTAGCAGCTGTTCAGAACTTCCCCATGCCTTTGACCATTCAAGCACTGCAAGAATTATTGGGCATGATCAAATATTTGTACTGTATCCTGCCAGTCATCGCCGCTACTCTTGCCCTTTCTACGCCTCCCTCATGGGCAAGCCAAAAGACCTAAAGTGGTGTTCACTACAAGAAGCGGCCTTTTGCAACGCAAAGAATGCCCTATCAACCGCAGCTGCTTTCACTTGTCCTGTGCCACATGCACCTCTCCTTCTCTCCACCAAAGCCAGCGACGTTGCTTTTGATGCAGTACTCGAACAATGGTCAACGGCTCACCCTGCCATTGGCTTTCTTCAGTAGAAAACTGTCCAAGGCGGAATCTAGCTACTCTACCTTCGACCCCTATTATCTGGCTTTGCATTTGTCTGTCCGTCACTTTTGCCCTTGCTAGAAGGTAAGCCCTTTGTCATTTGCATGGACCACATGCCTCTGATGCACTCCTTCAGTCGACATTCTGACACCTGGTCCACCCGTCAACACCGACATCTCTCCACCGTGGCTGAATACAATTGCATCCTAAATCACGTCCATTGCAAAATTAATACCGTTGCCAATGCTCTGTCATGAAACACATTGGCTGTCATTTACCTCAGATTGGATTACAATGCTTTTGCAGAAGCCCATTGAATAGATTCCGAGTACCAAGCTCCTCAACTCCAGCATTGTTTTGCCGACATTCATGTAGATGTAGTAGGTCTCCTACATACAGAGCAAGGACATTGTTACCTGTTTACTGTCAGATCGTTTGGGAGCCGCTGCAAAAACATTCACCGAAATGAAAGAAATGGGCCTTTGCCAGAAGGCCTCAAACTCATGGTCGTCACCCTTGCACATCGTTCTGAAGAAAGATAGCAATCTGCGCCCATATGGGGATTATAACACTTGATCATACAGACAGAACCAGATTATTACCCCCTCCCAAACATTGCAGACGTGACCTCCTGCTTGCACAAAACAAAGGTTTTCTCCACATTCCACCTCCTGGAGGGATATTATCAGGTGCCCATAAACCCAAAAGACATCCCCAAGACTGTCATCAAGACCTCCTTTGGTGCATATCCCTTCAATTACTCTAGTTTTGTCCTTTGTAATGCTCTGGCCACTATTCAATGGCTCATGGTTGGCATCTTAGTGGACATTCCCTCTGTGCATGATACGTGGACAACATACTTGTGTTTTCTTCCTGCAAAGAGGAACCCCTTTAGTTCAGTATTCGAATAGATGGTCAGCAGCTCACCCTGCCATTGGACTTCTTCAGTAGAAAACTGTCCAAATCGAAATCTAGCTACTCTATCTTCAACCGTTAATTTATGGCAGTGCATTTGGCTGTTCGTCACTGTCGCCGCTTGTTAGAAGGTATGCCCTCTGTCATTCACATGGACCACATGCCTCTGGTGCGCACCTTCACTCAACATTCCAGCACCTGGTCAATGCCAACGTCTCTCTGCCATGGTTGAATATAATTGAATCATAAAACATGTCCCTTGCAAAATTAATACCATTGCCTATGCTCTGTTAAGAAACACATTGGCTGCCATTCACGAATTGGATTACAATGCCTTGGCAGAAGCCCAACAAATAGATCCATAGTACCAAGCTCCTCAACCCCTGCATCATTTTGCCCACATTCATGTCGTTGATGTAGTAGGTGCTCTGTCCACATCACAAGGATATGGTAAGTTACCTGTTTACCGTCATCGACAGTGCCACTTGTTAGCCTCAAGCCATTCCCTTGGAAACTGCAATATCTGCCTTTTGTACATCTGCTTTACTCCCAGGATGAATAGCGAGGTTTGGTATCCCTGAACATATTACTTTTGACAGGGGTACCACTTTCACCTCTCTATTGTGGAGATGAGTAGTGATTCTCCTTGGAATCACCCTACATCAGACAACCGCCTACAACCTTGCTGTCAATGAAATGGGTGAACATTTTCATTGCATCCCAATGTAGTTTTGTAGCTTGTATGTCCCACCGCAAGGACTCCAACTGGTTTACCCAGCTTCCCTGGGTCCTCTTGGAACTAAGAACCACTCCTGAGAGATGCTCTGGCTGTCTTGGCAGCTGAAATGGTGTATAGCAATCCGTTGGTGGTCCCTGCCAAGTTTTTACCATCTACAGCCTCCTCCAATAACCTCCAATGTCTATGTCACGTTTTGGGAAAATTTATTCCTGGCCACCAGACTTACAAGGCCCAGAAAAGCAACACATACCGACAGATTTGCACTCAGCAACGCTTGTTTTTCTGCGCAACGACACTTGGAAGACACTGCTAACACTTCCTTACATGGGCCCTTTCCTTGTGATCCACCGTATGCCGAAGTAATTCTTAAATAACATTTGTGGCAAAGAAGACCGGGTCTCCATTGATCGCCTAAAACCTGCATATCTCCTGCCAGGTGACCGCCTACAGTACGCAGAGCACCCTACTTCGCATGTATGTAATTTTTAAGGGGGAGCCATACACCACATGGGTTTCAGACACGCTCGTATACTTTAACTGTTTCTTTTTAATTTTATTACTCGCTCTTCCCTTAATAGACCAACCTGTGTAAGTGTGCTAGCTCATGTTCTATTATATTTGAATTTTTATAAAATTTTTGCTCGCATGACCTTGTATATAAACTTGATGATTGTTTAATAAACTTTGGTTGCATTCACTTCACCTGTCAGTTACAACCTAATGTCTCTCCTGCACAGACCCAGCTTTCTTAACAACATATGGACCTTCAATCATCGCTCATCTTATGTTCATGTAACCTTCCCCTTTTGAGCACTTCTATCAAATCTTTTTCTCCTACTCTTCTTTTTCATTCTTCGCCATTAATGAAACGAAACAACCAATCACTATCATTTCAAACAGTTCATTAATTTTATACTCAATCTCGAAATAGGCAGACTTTCACTTATTGTCTAATATTTCTCCTTCTTACATGTACAGAGTAGGTGGATCAGCTGTGCAGATATTATTGAAAAATTGTGTAAATATTTGCTTCTTACATTCCCATAACTTGAATTTATGCATATGTCCATATCTGTCATGCACAATTTTTCACATTATAGTCGCACCATACACAGACAATATTAGTACATATACTTCTTCATCCTTTCATTCACGTGTAAATTATGCTAGCCCACAACAAACTACAAACCTTCCATCAACAACCTTAAATTTGTTTAACTTACCTTTCCATTCAGGAATAAGATCAACATTCACAGTACAGTCTTTCAGCTTATATATCATTAACACAACTGTTGAATTTCTTCCACAGTAATAACTCATCATCACTCTTCCCTGTGAATCCTATGCCCATACATCCACAGATATATCATTCATTCTCAAAAAAATAAAATCTAGACAAGAAACAATATAGAATTTGTATATTAATCTGTGTGCTTGTGATAATTAACCATGATATTATAGTTCATTCATCTTTACCAATATAGTCACCCCACCGCTATTTCCATGTACACAAACACAAACCTCTCTTGGATTATCCAGACAAACATCAACATGGATTTTCTCATCCACATCACTTAAGTCGTAATAATGATCATAATTTACTCATTAATCTATTTGTAATGAATACCACCCAAACACTGTAGGCATAACTCATACTCACTTTCTTTCACACTTTCAGTACAATACACAACAGGTTTTTTCATGACATAATGTTCGCATACACTCTTATACATCAATTCATAGCCACGAAATTCTCTTGAAAAGGCATTATTCCAAACACAGATTCTTTTCAATCCCTTACAATAGTTATGCATGGTAGCTTACATAATCCCATTACTTTTCTCCTTAATTCATTTACAATTTTAGGAGTGATCACAGTAATCCCATCATTTACCATATCTGTCAGACCATA
>NC_090732.1:53569539-53592039 GCF_036898095.1 Palaemon carinicauda | reverse complement strand
TTTTTGGTTGGTCTTATTAACCTCTCATAATTCATCACATACCTGCATGGAGACATTCCAATACTGTTATGCTAGGTCACATTATAAACGCACAAAGTTTTATCAATATACAAATCCTGTTCATTTTCTATTTCAGTTATTTTTCGTAATATTTCACACATTGTTCTCACGATATGTTCAGCCAACCCATTCACACTTCGCATATACTCATGCAACACATTTTCCAACAATCTTCCAACAAACTCAGAATCATTGTTATTTTATCATTCTTATCAGCTTGCACACACACATTGATAACAAATTTTGAGTCACCACTCTCGAGATATTCTCACTTCTTTTATTTGTCATAGGTACTGCATAATTATGCAGTCACAGGCAACAAAACACATTCATTCACTACCATTTCAAACAATTCCTTTATTCTCAATCTCAAAATAGCCAGAATTCCATGCATTCTCTAATATTTATCCTTCATACATGTACTGTTGTAGAATAATTGGATCATCCCTGCCGATAATACTACAAACTTATGTAAATATTCACTCCTTATATTCCCATAACTTGAATTTACCCATATATCTATACATGTTAAGGTCGATTTTACACATTCCAATTGCACCATCCACGGAAAATGTTAGTACATACACTTCATCCATCCGTTCACGTGTAAAATATACTAACCTACAACAAACTACAAACATTCAAACAAATACTTGAAATTCTCAACTTAGCTATACATTCAGAAACATTAACACCATTCTCGATACTATCTTTCAGCTCATATGTCATAAAATACTACTGTTGCGTTTCTTTCACTTCTTCTCTGCTATATAAATCTCATCAATAATTCATTCCTTACGTCCATAGGTATACAATTCATTCTCAAAAACGTCAATCCCAGGCAAAAGATATATGGCATTTGCTCATCATTTGAAACAGCAAAATTACGTACAACCGCTTTCATATCCCCTATATTTACTATCAACATTCCTCATTTCTTTGCTAATTATCTGTTTTCACAGCAAATAGTTCTCTATACAAAAACGGACATAATGATTTCAAGCAAGTCCTTAACGCAGGTAAATGCCTTTCTGTTGTCGAATATTTTTGCTTAGCTGCAATAAAAGCTATTGAAACAAACAATCACTCTAACTCAAATCCAACTTCCACCTGATTCTGCATGAAACATCCACCAATCGAATATACACTTAGCCAACTTTACACCTTTTACCATTTCTTCTCTTATTTCCTCAAATGTATTCTCCATTCTGCCATATTATCTCAAAACAGTACTCTCCAGATAATCACTCTATTCAGTGATGCCTGTTATGAAAATTGTGCCAGAAAGTGAGTTGACGTGCTCAGCTAATAATAATGTGTCAGCAGTTTACGCTGTTTGGGATAAGCAGGACTGGCCAGCTGGAGTGTTTGAAAACATTGCCCAGACAACAGTGTCATCATAATCCCTTCTCGAAAGGAGAGAGAGAGAGAGAGAGAGAGAGAGAGAGAGAGAGAGAGAGAGAGAGAGAGAGAGAGAGAGAGAGAGAGAGAGAGAGAGAGAGAGGGCCTTTTGAGGCCCAAAAATTTGCAAACAGTCTTTAGTTGGGTTGAGAATAGCGATAGGTATAGGACATTCACTATGGGAGGCCTGCGTGCTGTGACAGTGGTGTGCTTGGTAGCCGCTAGCATGCGTGTGAAAAGTGAAGTGCGAATTTGTCAAGGAGTTATTTTTCACAGCAACTTCAAATTATCTTTCATGTCGGACTCTCATGTTTTAATGATTGATTATGATACTACTGTAGTCGCTAAACCATGAATTACAATTCTTGAACAGGCAGGTGGCTTACAACATCAATTGAGTCAGTTGTCTAAGGACGTTGTCGGGAGTTTCGAACTGATCATTCGAAAGTCCCGCCATTTAACTCCACAAACGTTACGTTAAACTAAGGTAAGATTGGAAGATCTCGCGGGCGTTCTGCTAATGACTGTGGTTCAATACGTGACGGTATTGGGGCATAAAATTTAACCACCTGTTGGGGAAGGAGCGAGTGTCAGAGAAACTAAGTATTTGTTATTTACGAATCACAAAAATCATCTCGTATTATTGCACCACGATAAAAATATCGATGTATATGTTTAGAGCCAAGGACTCTCTAGTATGGTGGATTACAGCAAATTATGGCCTTCAGCCGAAGCATTAAGCTCACCTTTCGATCTGAAGTAAGACTTTAACAGTTTCTCCGTCTTGTGGTCGATAAAGAAGCTTTATCAGACCCCTTATGAATAAATAACATAAGAATTCCCTCCCCTCTCGCAAGGACACTTTAGTTAGCGCAAGAGATCGTAGTTTTCTTTGGAGCTGTCCAGAGCTACGGTCGTCCTCTCTGCCTGTATCCCCCAAACAAGTAAGTTCTTCTTATTGTTACTCTCTCTGTCTCCGCTCCAAACCGCGTGAAACCAGGTCAGTTCCCCATAGTCTTTTTCTGAGTGTGAAGCGTAATTTATATATGTCTGTAACTTTGTGATCCCAGTGATTGGGGATTAGATATATTTACTAAGATACGTCAGAGAACCTTGGTAGGTGTTCTACCAAGGTATTATATCGAAATTAAGTGTATTTAGTCCTTTTTTTAGTCCGACGTGGACTTAGTGCCCCACAGGCACATGTTACAGACCCCGAAGGGAGATAGTTTCATTTATCAATTAGTTCAAATGTTTTAGTGTGTTATTTCCTTGTTAAATAGTTATTTTTGTAATAAATTTGTAAAGTGTATTCATATTTTATTGAATCCTGGACAGTTTTGGGAGGCTAACCTCTTCAAGGTCGTTTTATCGGCCCACACTATCGGGCCTAGAATCATAATTGTAATAAGTCGGAGAAAAATTCACGACAGACATTACCGTAATTAAGCTTCAGAGAATTCTCTCAAACATTCACAGGGCTCTTTGTAGTTTGTTAAATTCTTTTGAGGCCTTTATTATTTCGAGGGGAAATCATAGCTTGCTGTCAATAATAAGGATACTCTTGCTGTATTATCACCTGATTTAGGTCATTGTAAGATAGTTTGAGAAAATATCTTGTGTGAACCCATGTATGCCCTTCAAGCGCCTCCAGCGCATGAATGTTCGTTTGATATTTATTTAGATAATCCTAGTTTTATGCATAGTTGTAAGTTCGATGTGAGAACAGACTTTGAGAGGGAAATAGATAATTTGGGACCATTTGGTTATCTCTATTAAATGGGATTCTAAGCATAAAGCAATGAGTGAGGAAGGAATTGAGACTAAAGTACTGACACCAGGGATTTCTGTCTTGACTCACTGGAGTAGGTGCTCCGTGCAGTGGGACAGATTCAGTTTACCAGGTCAGCGAAAAAGGGAAAGTGAGAGAATAACTCTGGAAGCCAGTTCTTTTAAGAATATTTCTGATATTTTCCCAGGTGTGAATCTGTCTCATGTGTTAGTTCATCTTAATTTGACTAAGTTAGAATCCATGACCATTAGTCACCTTCCCTTGTATGATGATCATGTCAATTTAGATACTTCTCATTATAGGCTTAGCATGGGATTCTATATTACTGTTCTATGTATCATGTTAGCAATCCTGGTTGGACTTATTTTGTCCTGTAAATGTTTTGGAAGCCCTACCTGTCCCCGTGTGAGGAGGGGGGGGGGGAGGAAGGAGGCCAGATTAGATATGCTGGTAAAATCTGTCTCTGTTGATGATGCTTTGTTGCTTTCAAAGCAAGATGCTTTTGAGGATGACAGCCCGCCTGAATTCGCGCAATGAATGGTGGGGGCCCCGGTTTGGGAACTCTAGCAGTGGGAGTGATTCCGGGGGCTCCAGTCATGCCTAACCTAGTGAAATGTCCAGGTGTTGCTCAGAGCACACCCAGGCTTATGCCACAAGTAGGTATTGCTGTGTAGACAAAGTGTTGACTTGTTTTGGTACTAATACAGTTTGATCTTTTGGTTGAGGATACTTTTTATAGGTATAATACGGTTGGTTAACTGTTTGCTGATTATGCGCATTGATTTATCACACAGCTGTTTAAAGATATTAAATGATGTTTCATTATGTTTAATGATGTTTAATGATGATGTTCTTTTCTTGTAATTTTCTTTGCATATTATGGCCATGATTTGCTTTTGCATGATTTGTTGTTACATGATTTGCTTTTAAATGATTTGCTTTAACATGATATGTCTTTACATGGTTTGCCTTTCCATAATTATTGATTAGTGATTACTAATATCTATTTGTTCATGACTACTGTTACCATTCTGTAAATTAGAGGGATTCAATTTTATTTACTGATGTACCTTTTTTACTTTTTTTTTTCTTTTGTCTGTACTTGTATTTTTTCACGATTTAAATAACTAGTTAAGTTTTTTTTTTTTCTTTTCTTCATAACGTATGTTTGTATCAGCTGTTGCTATAACTTAGGTCTAATTACAGAATCCGGTGACGAGCATTAAGACGAGGTACATTTCCTAACCCTAGGATCCCCCTGATATGTCGGATATTGTTGCCTTGACGAGCCTAAGAACTGAAATTTCATAAGTTGAGTATTTTAGACCGATGTGATTTGTCCAAAGTAATGAAGTTTCCTTATTACAGTTCTTATTTACTCATAATTGTCCATATGTATTTGCATTGAAATTCCATGATTACAGTTCCCATTTACCCATGTTTTGCCTGTATGTATAATTACTGTTGTAACATGTATGGAGTAGCTTAATTCAATTATTTTGCTTTTTCTCATGCATTGATTTATAAGTTTATTTTTCTTCTTTAAATGATTTTATATACTGTGTAACCATGTATGAGAAAGATTAAGCAATTTGGAAAAGTCTCGTTTTGGGTTTTGTTTGTTTTAGTACGCTTGTGATCGAGTGGGTTTGGTTTTTCTACACACAAAAGTTAATTGGGTTTGCTTTTAACGTAGAGTATGTAGTAATGCTTATTTTTTTTAAATTACCACTCCAAGGTGGGACTGGAACTTGGTGGGAGGGAATTTTGTGACAAGATAGGAAATATTTGTGTAAGTTAAAGCATTCGGGTAATAAAACAAATAACAAGACTACTGCAGGTACAAAGACGTTGCTTTGTGACCTCGATGCTCTAAGTTGCTCAATCAATATTAGTCAAGAGTTGTATCAGGTTGGCTCCATTGATGATCTGTCATTTTGCTGATTCAAATCACTTTCCCACAGGGCCTGTAGCAGAGAGGACGTAGTGGTGGACATAGCAACTGTGGATGTTACACAACGGCAGCCACCCGCCATAGCAGAGATGGATCCCTGGTTTGCCACCCACCCCCCTGTCAAGCTTAAGATGATTCAAACGAAGGCAAAAGTCCAGTTCATTATCTCAGTCCAGCCGGAATAGGCCAATCCTGGCCTTGTTGGATTTTGTACTATTTAGAATGTAGTCTTATTCTGATACAGTCTTTAATGATCCCCTCTGTGTTCCTCCCCGTTCCCAGACCCTTAGTGGATAAAGTTACTTTGTAACTTTTTTTTATGTATTCAGAATGAGCACTTGGAAGATTTAATTATTTCTGTTCAATTAGATGTATTGTGACTTCCAACAATTCTAGTGAAATTGCATTACTAAAGAAACTGTTCAAATAATCGTGCTCAGTATTCTTTGTGAAGATTTTCTTTGTGAATTGAAAACTGTTGAAAAGAAACATATTAAACTCTGTAATTTTCCTAGTCTCCCACATTCTTATGTCTTAGACGCCACACTCACAAGGCCACATTACAGCACAGTGGAGGCGTGGTTGGAAAGCCTCCAATTTTCTCCGTAACCTGATGGAGAAACGACTGCTGCTACTGCTGCAGGAATTACATGATCAAGTGATCTATCAGCAAAGTAGATGTTGGAGGCGGAGGTGCTGTTGATTGCGTTTTTGGCGGCTGCAGTAAGTTGTTCTAGCCTGCAGAGAGCTTTGCTTGCTGCTGGGAGGATGGTAAAGTTGTACTGGAAGAGGTCTGGTGACCATGGGGCAGGAGTGATGTAGCCGTCATGCTTTCATTGCCCCTTTATCTTGAAGGCTTCATTCTGCATATTCTTCTATGTGTATCTAATAGTCTTTTTGCATGTGTCTTTGGAGGATCAATCTCCTCCACAAAAGGAAGTAGTCTTTTGAGTCTGTTGTTTGCAGGGCAGTCTCTATCTGCCTCGATTGACTTGAATATGATACTGCAATTTCTGATGTTGATCCTCGTTGAAAGGGAAATTATATTAGTTTTGGCTCTTAACAAGCAGAGTCTAGTCTACATTGGAGAGCTGCTGATAAGTCTCATTGCGTTGTTTTGTACAACTTCTAGGGAGACTTTTCAAGTTTTGCTCAGTGAGGGGAGCATAGATGCTGCATAGTCGATGTGGGATCGTTTTCTTGAGTGCAGAACAGTCTTAAAGTCTAACTAGAATGATTCTATGTTAGTGTATAATAAGATAGGTCATCCTTCAAGAAATTAATTCCTGAAATTTTCGGTGTGCGCTCCTCCTGTATCTGAGACGCAATGGACCCATATAAGGAAACCCAAGGTATATAGAATAAGGGAGAGAGGTACAGTTACTTTAGTCACTGGGGTAGTTGTGGGGTATTTCCGTGATGCGCCTGGAGGTCAGGGTGGGAGCGGTCAAGGCAAGTACAACCTTGGGAACAACTGAACTTAAGTACCTTGGGTCGAAGGGATTAGGCCTGTCAGTAAGTGTGTGTGATGTCCTTTTCACTCTGTTATCTTGTATACCTTTGGTGTTCTTTTGAATTCATATAGGTCACTGTACTGCACATACAAAATCGTGGATTGGTAATTTTGGATCTCTAATATACTGTATAATAGAAACCATGAATTAATATGCTTGATGGTATTTATTTACAAATGCTTATTTAAAATTTT
The DNA here is from genome assembly GCF_036898095.1 of Palaemon carinicauda. Lineage (NCBI taxonomy): Eukaryota > Metazoa > Arthropoda > Malacostraca > Decapoda > Palaemonidae > Palaemon > Palaemon carinicauda. The sequence goes on along the minus strand of NC_090732.1, from coordinate 53,585,124 downwards.
ACAATACATTATTTTAATAAACTAACATAACAGTATCTGGCTTCATGATAGAAATGAGAAATATTTAGTAAAAGTGAAAAAAAATTAAATCTATGGCATTATTTAGTTAATTTATGCATCATTTTCGTTTTTTGCTTACTTGATAAGATTTGAGCATTCAGAACTCTCATCCTAAAAAAACATCCGGCATCTAACAAAAAACATTATTACTTTAAAAGGCAAGGATACATAATTTTCAATATGGCGTGCCAAGTCGTATAATACTCCATTGCCTGGTCTCAGTGTATTTTCTCCATTGTATGTTTGAAGCATTTTTTCCATTACCTTTAATTTTTCAAAAAACTCAGCACTTGGTTCCGTTAATTTATCATGATGTCGCTCTACTGCACTAATCCAGGTACCTTTCACTTTTTTAAGTTTACATCCTAAGAACTAATAATCTGGAAATTTAGATGCCACTTAACCTCCAACATATCAAAGGCCCTCTTCGTCTGCAATATTCTCTAAAGTTCTTTCATAAAATTAATTTTATGAAATTAATTAAGTTTTCTGAATCTTTTTTCTGGCATCTTCTCATCTTCAGTAGAGGCAAACACCATTGCAGAAATCATAAGCTCTCTTTCAAGATCAGTTTCATTTGAATCATTATTTTCACAACTTTTCTCTTGACTGACCATTCTTTCCGACATATTTGAAGAATCGCACTCCTTCATCGAGTTACAATTTTTTCCAGTGATAGAGTTTCCTTTGCCAAGTAAATATGACCTTATTCTGTGTTTGACTTCAACTGGTGTAGGATGATCATAAGTTGCACCCATTTGTCTATGACAGCCAAACATGTTTACCAGTCCATCTTTGTTAAGTCTGGAGGTAATTATGTGTGATACATCATATTTACTTTTCAACATATCATGCAACCTTGGCAAGGATTTACATGACAATAATTCCCTTTTGGAACTGATAAATCTTATTACTTTTCAAAACTCGCATTGTTTCAGCAGTACACTTCATATTGTCAAGGATTTTATTCTGTTCCGACAGTTGCGTCCCATATGCATGTCTAGATTTTTTTTCTGTCATAAGGTACCATTGAATTGAACACATCAAACCAGGAGTCGGCAAGCTTTATAAAGTCACTTGTACTTTCCCAGGACATGCTCTTCAAAAGTCCCTGACTTCCATAAAAATCTAAAGCTTTAGATGTAGTTTCCGAAAGAAGCTGCACTGCTTTCCTCACATTCCTACGTTGTGTATCTGTTGCATTTATGTGTTTCTCTGTTAAACGATATGTAGGTTTCAAATCACTTTTACTTCGGTTGACAATTTCCCTAACATCCATTTAGAACAAAATTTCTATTTTGTAATTCAAAACCTGAATCAAGATAATTGTTTCTCACTAACTTGATTACATGAGGAGCATCGCCAAAGACATGAATTTATCTTTCTGGTACAGAGGGGTTCTGAAATGAAGGATTTTCTGTTCCTATATTGAGACTGTTCCATAAACTGATATTAGTAGGACCCATGTCACACACCATAGCCACAACAGGAAAACCGGCAGACTCCACTTTTGTAATTACATCAAATAACAGTCCCTTGGTAACCTTGGTATCAAAATTATAATATATTAGTTGTTTTCAAGATTCTGTTATTACTCTGATCATAATGCACTTTACACGAGATTTAAGATCACAAAGTGTCTTTGATCCTTGTCATAACACCAGATTTGAGAAACTACATCCATCAAATGAAATTACACATAAACGACATTCTTCTCTCATTTCCTTGCTCTTTTCATTTAGTATTTCAAAACCTGTGCGTAAGATCCCCGGTTCAACAATGATTTTTTATGCCCAACGCCTTAGGTTACTTTCTGAGGGAAGAGGAATCTTGCACTGATCACGTAAGTACCGATAACCTTTAGGACTCAAATTTTTCAATATAATTGCACGACTAATGTCACCATCAGCCCAACGTTTCACATTTCTTCCACCCAATGTTTTCCACCTGTGAAGGAGAGGAAATTTTTTTTCTAAAAATACTCCGCAACATGATGCTTCATTTCTCAAAATCTCTAAATCCTCCAACAAACGTAACCTTTCTTTATCCCGCTGCTCTTTCTTTGTAAGGAGATAATCTCTTTCTTAAATAACGCTGTTCAATTGACTCTGCAACTCTTCTAGTGTTGCTGTATGAACCCTTTCTTCACTTTGAGGATAGTCTTCTCCACAGGAAACATTGTTGTAATCATGAAGCTCATTTTCACAGCCTGATAACATTTCTGCACTTAAGCGTTTCCGATATTTCTCTTCTATCCTTTTCATTCGAGATGTACCAGATACACTATCATCTGAAATGTAGAAAGAGAAACATTTTAATATCTCTCTTTCTCTTACACACACACACACACACACACGATCATATTAAGGGGACAGTCCACCATTTCGACTCCTTGTTCCCCTAAAAATCACTCTCTGTGGGGGACATCTTAATGTCCCCCTTCCAGCCATATGTCCCCCAATTGCAACTGCATATGTGTTTAGTTGTATGAATTGATGATTTTTTATTTTTTATTTTTTTACCAAATTTCTAAGGTTCACTTCGCTGCTTCATACAGTGGAGCAGCATAGCATATGCTCCGTTTTCTTTATACAAACGAAAGAAGAAGGGAACTAAGTTGCAATCTGCAGTACATGTATGAGTCACAGTATGATACAGTGAACAGCCGATCCCTATCTCCGTTGCTCTTTTTTCGGTTACTACACAACCAGCCCTTGATGGAGGACGAACATTTCGGAAATCATGTCAACCAAAAGGAAAGCAACTTTCAACAAAGACTTAAAAAAAGAATATGCTACGTTAACAAAAATACAAAAAGTGAAAGTGATGTCAAATGTATCAAGAGCACATCATCGTTTTCAATAGAGAATGGTGGAAAGTATGACATTGAGCGTCACATAAAAACCGACAGACATAATCATGCCGATGCATCCGCCTTATCCATCAAGTTGATGACCACTTCCTGCAGAAGGAAGGATTTGGAGAAAAAGATAAAAAAAAGAAAACCCATGGATTGCACTTCCAAGCTTATCAAGAAGTGTCTTGGAAGCATATTTGCTTGTGCCAGAACAAAAACAGAGGCAATTTTGAATAATGTTTTCTTGCCGGATGCCTTAGAGCACTTAAAGGATGATCTGTCCCACGTAAATTGTGTTACTTTATATTGTGACTTCAATTCACCGAAATATCAAATTATGTCCCTTATTGGTTAGGTACTTTTCACCTTTCTATGGCATTAAGGTCAAGGTATTGGAGGTCAGAAACTGTGGTGGAGAAACTTACTTTTACTTTACTTTTAGGGGTTTATTTCTCGCCTTCCATCAGACACTAAGAGTCTGTTCAGGAGGGCCTTGATGTGTGAAAATAATTTCTTTCCAGTTTATATTTTGCTCTGTATCTTTTCAGTTATTCGCTGGCATTTGCATTCAGGCTTAATAGTTTTCTGATCACTATTATAACACTTTCCAAAGAGATAAGTCTTCAGGTTTTTCTTGAAAGCTGCCACAATTTTGCTATTCTTGACATCAAGTGGAAGGTCGTTGAAGAGTCTCGGTGCAGCATAACAAAAAGTTCTTCCTCCTATTGCATGAGTCACACTAATTTCGAATAGTCTATATGGGTCATCAGCATGTCTAACTCTTACAGCAGGGCTAGTAGCTTGAGGGTAGGGGACCAAGCAATCACGAAGATATTTAGGCTTATCACTTGTAAGTGCCTTATGAGTCAACAAACAAATCTTAAATTCAATTCTAGCCTTAACAGGTAACCAATGTAGATCGATCAGTGCAGGAGTTATTTTCTCCCGAAATTTAATGCCTTTTATCAGTCTAGCCACCCGGTTTTGCACATTTTGAAGCTTTCTTAGTAGTGTATTGGGCAATTTATAGTACAGAGAATTGCAATAATCAAGCCTTGATATTACGTGACACATCACTAATATTTTTGTACAGCCCTCTGTTAAGTATTTTCTAATAAATGCTATGTTTCTCAGGTGATAGTTACACACTTTCACTGTATTCACTATTTGATCCCTCATTGACAAATTACAATCTATCAGTACACCCAAATTTTTCATAACAGGCACAATCCTAAAATCAGCGTCATCATTTTTTATACTTTGAAATAACTGGTAAATTCTTCAAAGCCACCTTTGTGCCAAAAACATTCATTTTGTTTTATCATCATTTAATTTAAGCTTTTTCCTCTGCATCCATGTTTTTATTTCAGGCATTATCTCATCAATTTTCTTCTTTGTATCTTGTTTTGTTGAAATTGAAAGGTAGAACTGAGTATCATCTGCATATAGTTTAAAGCCCACTGTTTGTTTTTTCAAGATATGTGATAGCTCGATAGTATATATGTTGAACAAGATAGGGCCCAGAACACTACCCTGTGGTACACCTTTCATAAGAATTCTCTCACTAGATCAGTTTCCAGAAACTTCTACAATAGTCTTCCTGTTCGTTAAGTAGCTTCGAAAAAATTCCAGTGCCTCCTCAGTCACTCCAATGGACTTTAAGTCGTCAAGTAAGTACTCGTGCACAACAGTATCGAAGGCAGCACTAAGATCTAACATAATCAAAATTCCACACTTTCCTTCATCAAGAAGTTGCAATCTGTAGTACATGTATGAGTCACAGTATGATACAGTGAACAGCCGATCCCTATCTCCGTTGCTATTTTGTCGGTTACTACACAACCAGCCCTTGATGGAGGACGAACATTTCGGAAATCATGTCAGCCAAAAGGAAAGCAACTTGCTAAATTATATCAGATTATATAAAAGAAACTCTTAGATCCCATGATTTATCCTCTATAAAGTTTTGGCTTTGTGTGCTGATAATACAAACTGCAACTTTGGTGGATTATCAAGAGGAGGCAAAAATAATGTCTTTTACAGAATGCAACAAGTTCCAGGTAGAAAATGGATTGGTGTTAACTGTGCAGCTCATATCTTGAATAATTGTATGAAAGCTGCAACTGACTGTCTACCTATAGATGTGGAAGTTATAACCGTGAGGATATATTCCTTCTTCTACATCTACACTGTCCGAGTAGAGCAACTGAAAGAAATTTGCAAAAATGTTGATGTGCATTACCAGAACTTATTAGGATATACAAAGACAAGGTGGATTTTTTAAAGGATTCTAAAGCTATTCAAACCATTAAAGACCTATTTTTTTCCCAGGATAAATGCCCAAGCCTTATCAAGCAGTTTTTTTGACGATCCATTTTCAGAGGTTTGGCTTTATTTTATACACAGTAAGAGTACAATTTCCACGAATGCACATTGAAAATAGAGTCCCAAAAAGTTTCTATGATGAAAATTTCTTGCATCTTAAAAGACTTGAAAATGAAACTAGCAGAACGAAAAAGAGAACTGTTCATCCCAAATATAATCACTAAGATGCTCCGAGATTTGAAGAGGAGTGGGAATAATGTTGAAAATTTTAAAACTGCAGTAGAGTTCTTATATGATACATCAGTGGAATACTTAGATCAGTGGACTAAGCCATTTGATGAAGTAAAAAATTTTGATTGGGTCCTTCTTCAGAGTAATTCAAAATGTTGGTCTCAGGTTCAAGAAGCAGTGAACTTTATTCAAGGGATAAGACCTGATTTAGAAATAGATGATAATGAACTTTCTGACGAAATTACATGTGTGAAAAATTTCTCAACAGATGAAAAGATGCAACAGTGAAAAGTAAGTGATGTCGAGGTGGATAGAAAATGGGTAGATATTTTCTGCCACTTTGATAATAAAAGCATTCCTTTCAGAAACATAACAAAGGTTACTGAATTTTTTCTTAGTCTCCTTGGTTCCAATGCTCCTACAGAGTGAGTGCTCTCCATGATGAACAACTTCTGGACATCAGAAAAAAAGCCAGTTACAAGTATCTATGCTGAAGTCTGTACTAATAGTGAAATGTAACTTCGACTTGAATTGCAGTGAATTTAATGAATATCTTGAAACTCGCCCATCACTCCTAAAGAAACTCAAACCAAGCCAAAAATACACCAAGGAATGATATAAGATTTTGTTTCCTCTCTTTATGTAATGTGTACAATTTTCCTTAAGAATTGAAGAATAATTTACTGTTTCAAATGTAAGCAATAATTTTTGAATAAAAACACTGAAATTGATAGGCCTTCTAAATTATTATAGTTTGTTATTGAATGTACTTAGTTAAGATAAAATGAATCTAACAATGCACTAAAGAATGATTTAATTTTTTTCTCTCTTTGCGTGACTATCTTTACAATTTTACCTAATGGAATAAATAACAGTTTTGTTTAAAATGTCAGTAGTAATGTCTGAATAAAAACACAGTAATTAAAAGACCATTTATCAGAGCCTGTTGTTGAAAATACCTATATATTAAACTTCTGCATTTATGCTATGATGACTCAATATGAGTGCAAATGCACATGAGCTATATACTTCTGTCCCCCTTTGGATGTTCAAATAAATGGTCACCCTAGCTATACTGTACAAGACGATTCGAGAATGGGTCTGTCGCATGGCGTCATGTTGTGTAATGCTTCTCCTCTGTCAGGAACATTTGGGAGTGTTGGTTCCCCGTATATAAAGGATAGGTGTCCAGCGAGAGATAGGAGACCTGACCAAACACTGCTTGTGAGTAAAGACATTTCATCTATATCCACTGTGACATGGAACTATATAATATCTTGAAGAACAAAAGATAAATTTATGTTGTCATCAGAAGATATGTCCCGTCATGTCAACCTTTTATATCTGAAACTAAGGAATGTCACCTGTCCCTAGCTGCATAGAAATTTGTGAAGTCAACTCTACCCACTTCTTCATAAGAACCATGTTTATCATTATTTAGTTTTGGTGTGCCGTGAGTATTCAGTGGATCTTGTGTAATTCTGTAAATATCTATGTTAAATCTTAAATATAGTTATATTTTCTGTTTGCTGGTTATCTTTTCATTTGCTGTTAAATTTTTGCTATTGTTTGATAAACTTTTATAGTAGATTTGCATAATCTATGGCATGTACAATAATTGAACGTAACAGAAATGGGGGTCTATGTCCGAGATCTGAATTGTTATCCTGTTTGTAACTCAAAGATTGTTTGTAAAATAAACCTTTGATAATTATATAAAATAGCCAGCAAACATGTCAGAGCTCAACACATCTGAGTTTTTTGACAATTTATGTGAGGAACCACAAAATGAGAAGTTAAGTGATCTCAAGGAATCAACCTTAGTGAATTTAGGCAAACACCTTGAGCTTAATGTTAAAAATTCAATGAATTTGAATACAATGTGTTACCTCAGCATAAGTTAGATACGATGGATAGGGAATCAGTGTGTTCTAATTTACCAGCTGTAGAACTTGAAAGACTTAGAAAAGGAGTTCGTTTAAGAGAAAAGAGTTTGAAGTACAGGCTCAGGCTGAGCATGAGAAATTAAAATCAGAAGTCGAGTTAACACATGAACAGTTAGAAGCTGAGCATAAGAGAAGAGAAACAGAGTTAAAACGGGAGCAATTAAATATTAAAACTGAAAGCAAGGTTCATGAAATTAATCTTCAAAAAGAGTTGGAACTTGAAAGAATTCAGGCTTATTCTAGTGATACTGATAAATCTGGTTCAGATATTTGTAGCCAAACAGAGTTGTGCTTCCTTTTAATGAAAATTATTTAGATGAATATGTTATCTGATTTGAAAGAAAAACTAAATAATGTAAGTGTCCAGCAGAAAATTGGGCTTAATGTTGCCAGCAGTTTTTTGTTGCAGGGCACAAAAGTTGATGCTTCTATTCTTTAAAATACGGTAGATGATTATGAATTCTTGAAAAATACTATTTTACAGGCCTATGAATTAACTCTTGAAGCTTATAGGTTAGACTTTAGGAGCTGGATAAAACAAGGTAAGCAGATATATGTAGAATTTATTTGAGATTAATCAGGTTGGTTTGATAAATGGTGTAAAGCAGCAGTGTGGGGATGATTTTGATAGTTTGGGAGAAATTATTTTAATTGAACAATTTAAAAATCGTGTTAGTGAAAACATTAAGATTTACTTAATGAGACAGACCCTTCGTGAAACAGCTGTATGTGTTGATGATTATGTACTGACTCACAAAGAGTCTAAGTCTAATGATAAAAGGTTTAATAGGTCAATGGATTATAGGGACACAGATAAGCATACTAATACTGATGATGTAGATCAAAGGTCTAATTCTGATTCACATGACAAGTCTCAAAGCAGCAGTTTTAATCGTAATTCTGTTACTAGCGTTTCTGTGGTATGTAATTATTGTAAGAAACCAGGTCACACGGTGTCTGAATGTTTTAAGTTGAAAAGGAAAGACGCTAAAACTGTGGCTCTTGTAACTCTACCAAAGTTTTGCTATAGTGTGCTACCAGTAGAGGTTAACACTATAAATTACTATGTTTTTGAGAGGAAACCTGTTAATTCCAATGTTTGTTCCAGACCAGTTGATAAGGTTTTCCAGCCATATACTGCTAAGGGGTTTGTTGCTGTTGATGGTGGTTCACCGCGCCCTGTTTGTATTGTAAGGACATCGTATTACCTGTCGTGTTTCCTTCCCCTGGACACTTTTCTGATAATTGTAACTTTATCATTTGTTCCACGCAGTGGATTTTTGTATCATAATGTTGCGCTCTTTGAGAGCTTTATTTTAATGTATAATACTGTATATTTCCTTAGGCTACCGCCTTAGTACTTGTTAATTTGTTTTGAATAAAAACACAATGATTTTGGCAGTTGGAATAGTTTCCCTCCGGGCTACTTTTCCCTCCACACTCTGTAATATAGTGACCGTTGCAAGTTTAGTAGGTTGTCAGTCACTCTCCACATGTCTTGTTGTCCTCACAATAGGTGTCCCCGGAAATGCCATTAACGGACTATTTACATCTGCATTACCTTCGTATATCTCTTTTTGCCATCAACGTTTAACAATGTCTTTTGGCTTTATCCCACACTTCAGTTTTGTGAGGCTGCAACGATGAGTATATCTGACATCACCAGCTCACGCCCTTGGCCCGATGCATCAAATGACCATGACGAAACCACCCAGCCCATCGTGCCCAGCAACCACTTAGCTGCGCCCAAAGTCAAGCTGCCACCGTTCTCACAGCACAACACCACCTCCTGGTTCCTGAGGTCGGTCGTACTCTTCAGGGTGGCCAAGCTAAACGACCCCTGCACCAAAGCTGACATCGTCTTGGCCTCCATCACTGAGGAGGTATTTGACAAGATCTCCTCATGGCTCGAGGCTCAATCCGGTCAGGTATCCTACGACGACCTGTAAACCAAAGTGATTAATATGCACTCACTTTCCGTCTCAGCAAGGGCACAGAAGGTCCTTGATCTCAGCAATAGTCCCATGGGCGACACCTCTCCCGTAGAAGCATGGGATGAACTGGTTGGACTTCTCATGCTGCCCAAGACAGACGGCAATGGACGACGACGAGAGATAAGCCTATCTCGCGAAATATTCCTTCGACGCCTTCCGCAGGACGTGAGAGCCCAGCTCACCGATACTGACACCCTGCTGATGAACGACCTCCTGTCAAGGGCCCAGAAGTTATACGAAGCCTCCAATGCCTACCGCCTTGGCGCATCATCCTCCTTTAGCCACTCATCCCTCGACTCCTCGTCGGTGCCCTCTGTCGACGACGATGAAATCGTCGCCCTGATGAAGAAGAAACCTCCGCAGCCGATGCAGCAGAACCATAGACCGAATCCGACTTGGTGTTTCTACCACCAGCAGGTTGGAAGCAATGCAATGAAGTGCAGGGCCCCCTGCAAGTTCCTGAAGAAATTTCGACACCAGCCACCGCCAACATCAACCATCCCCGCAGTAGCAGATCACAGCAAGATCGGATTCTACATCCTCGACGCCGTATCCAACCATAGCCTCATGGTTGATACCGGCTGTATGCAATCAACATTTCCTCCCTCACAGGCCGACCTAAACCGGGTGTCTAGGAGTGATATTCCCTCGCTCATCGCCGCCAACAGATCTCCCATACAGTGTTATGGGACTAGGGTGCTTAAAATCTCAATCATGGGCCGATTTTACTCTTGGCCCTTCGCCATCGCCGACGTCAGATAACCCCTCCTCGGTGCAGACTTCCCGGCTCACCATGGCCTACTCGTCGACGTCGCCGGGAAACGCCTCATCGACACCAGGACTTGTCGAACCCGCCCACTAAGAGCTGTTCCTGGTATCACACCCATCTCCACCCTCGTAGCGCAGCCCTACGCTGCCCTTCTTCAGGAGTTCACCGACATCTTCAAACCGGTACTTCGACAGTCGCCTGGATCCCCCTCCAAGCACGGGGTCTACCAGCACATCAACACAACGGGACCCCCCCATGCATGTCAAGTTTCACCGCCTCCCGCCAAAGAAGCTGAGAGATGCTAGGCGTGCCTTCGAAGACATGGAACGGATGGCCATATGTAAGAAAGCGTCCAGTCCTTGAGCGTCTCCGCTCCACATGGTGAAGAAACCGGACGATACATGGAAGCCCTGCGGTGACTACTGGTGCCTTAACCTCATCACAACGCCAGACCACTACCCTCTACCGAACATGCAAGACCTTACCAGCACCCTTCATGGTGCAGAAATGTTTACTAAAATGAACCTTCTTAAATCATACTTTCAGGTTCCTGTGTTCCCAGAGGACATGCCCTAAGACCCCCATCATAAAGCCGTTCGGCTTCTACACCTTCTCATATTCAACCTGCGGCCTATGTAACACTGGGGCCACGTTTCAACGACCGATGAACAGCATCCTGGGGGACCTGCTGTTCTGCGTCTGCTACGTGGACGACATCTTAATCTTCTCCAGGACGAAAGAGGAACACTGGAAACACATCCGCGCTGTGCTGAAACGCCTTTAGGAGAATGGTTTGATCGTGCGCTTTGACAAGTGCACATTCGGCACCGAGAGGGTGGACTTCCTTGGACATCAAATATCCGCAGCGGTTGTGAAGCCCACATCGACCAAGGTAGATGCCATGAAAACCTTCCCAACCCCAATGACCATCCGGCACCTTCAAGAGTTTTTGGGGATGGTAAACTACTACAGTCGCTTCATCCTCAACATCACCCACATCCTGACTCCCCTCAACGACGTCCTGAAGAGAAAAGCCAAGAAGCTCGTCTGGGGTTCCCTCCAGCAACGCGCCTTCGACAGGACGAAGGCCGCCCTCGCCGAAGCCACCACCCTGGTGTACCACGACGACAGCGCCCCCCTTAAATTGACTACCGACGCCAGCAACGTCGCCTGCGGTGCTGTCCTTGAACAGATCGTCAACGGTTACCCGCTGCCCTTGGCCTTCTTCAACAAGAAATTATAACCTGCAGAAACCTTGTACAGAATGTTTGATAGGGAGCTCCTCGCCATCTACCTCACCGTCCGCCACTTCAAATACAAGCTTAAAGGGACCCCTTTCACCATCGCGACGGATCACCACCCCTTAATCTATGCTTTCATGAAGTCTTCAGACGCATGGTCCTCTCGCCAACAATGACACCTTGTAGCCATCGTGGAATTCGGCTGCACTATCAGCTACATACTGGGGAAGAAGAACCCCGTCGCCGACACCCTCTCCAGAATCGAGATCAATGCAGTCCGCCTAGGGATTGACTACGCCAACCTCGCCGTAAAACAGCAGAGCAACCCAGAGGCCCAGGACTATTGTACGACAGCATCAACGCTACAGATGAAGGACATTCCCCTCGGCCCGGCCGGGAAACCATCCTCTGCGACACCAGCACATGGATTCCTACCTCCTGTAGAAGGAAGATCTTTGATGACATCCATGGATTATCACACTCCTCGGGTCGCACTACGTCCTGTCTACTATCCGAGAAGTTCATCAGGCTGGGGATCAAGAAAGACGCACGTGAGTGGGCAAGAACCTGCATTAACTGCCAGACGAGTAAGGTCAACCGCCATACTGAGTCGGGAGTCAGCGAATTTCCCCAACCCAAGAGACGATTCGGACACATCCCCGCGCACGTCGTGTGACCTCTGCCGCCTTCAGGCTCTGCAAGATACCTCCTGACGATCATCAAAAGCTCCACTAGATGGTTAGAAGCGACTCCGATGTCCAAAGGAACCACACATGCCTGCGCCGAAGCTCTCCTGTCGAGTTGGATCAGCCGCTTCGGTGTCCCCGACAATATCACGACGGACCGAGGTTCTGCCTTCTTGTCAGAGATCTGGCTCTCTCTGGGAAACCTGATGGGAGCGACACTCCACAGCACAACAGTATACAACCCTGCAGTGAACGGCATGGTTGAGAGAACTCACCGCACTCTCAAGGCAGCCCTGATGGCGAGATGTATGGACAAACATTAGAAAGCACAATTCCCATGGGTCCTCCTTGGCCTTCGCACCGCTCCCAGGGCAGACGGCGAACCTTCCCTTGCGGAGAAGCTCTACGGCGAGGTGCTTAAAGTCCCTGGTGAGTTCTTCCCTGTAATTACCGATGACACCAAGCTGGATCACCTGAGAGAGATCAATGGGAAATTCAAACCATGCCTGAAAACATACGAGGACAGGACCAGACACTTCATGTCCAAGAACCTTGACGACTGCGACTACGTCTTTATCCGGATCGATGCTCACCGCCAACCCCTGACTAGAACTTATCGCAGCCCTTACAAGGTCATCAGAAGAACAGCCAAATCTTACCTCTTGAACGTCTACGAACAAGAAGATTTGGTTACGATCGACCGATTAAAACCAGCGTTCCTTGAAAGCAACGAAAAGATCACCTTAGGCCCTGGTAGACCCAGGATTCTGCCTCAGAACAAATCATCCACCAACCGGGAGGAAACCACACAATGACAAGGGAACTACATCGCCCTCCATGATACAGGGATTAATCGCATCAACCATCTCCGATGCCTGCTGTCTTGCGGGGGTGGGGGGGGGGAGTACTTGTAAGGACATCATCTAACATGTCGTGTTTCCTCCCCCTGGACTCTTTTCTGATAATTGTAACTTTATTATTTGTTCCACATGGTGGATTTTTGTATCAGAATGTTACGCTCTTTGAGAGCTTTATTTTAATGTACAATACTGTATATTTCCTTAGGCTACCGCCTTAGTATTTGTTAATTTGTTTTGATTAAAAACGCAATGATTTTGGTGATTGGAATAGTTTCCCTCCCGGACTACTTTTCCGTCCGCACTCTGTAATATAGCGACCATTGCAAGTTTAGTAAAGTGTCAGTCTCTCCACTCGTCTTGCCGTCCTCACAGTATCTTGTGTGATACTGGATGTGCCTAGTCACAGGAAGTTGTCCCTGTGACTGAGCATTCGTTTTTCGGGAAGTATGCTCTCGTTCTTGGGGTTGGTGGCCATCTTCGGCTTCCCTTGTATCGTATGGATTTTCATTGTGACTGGTTAATTATCAGAGCCTGTTGATGTTGGAGTGGTTTCCCAGTTGCCTATTAATGGCGTTCAATTTTTGGTAGATGAGAATGTTGATGTCCGACCAAAGATGGTTAACGAACCAGTTCTTGATCAGGAGTTGGAGATTCTCAGTCCTGGTTTCTCTACTCTGTTTTCTTCGAGTGATGAGACTCATGAGAATACTTAGAGTTCTTACTGCATGTTTGATAATGATGTGTCGGTTTGTTATAATATCTCCACTGTTTTTTTTTTTTTCTTTTTCTACCGACTTGTGTCTTGACGACTTATTGGTTTGTAACGCTGCTTCTACTAATAATAGTTCTACTGACTTACCTCGTGAAAATACGTTAGTTCGTGATATTTGTTTAGCTGTTGACTGTTTTACTAACATGTTTGGTGATGATATGTTAGTTCATGATAATGATCTGTTGTCAACTGTTCTACCAACCTGTCTCGAGAAAATATTTTGGTTTGTAATGTCATGTCTTTTGACTGGTCTACTAATTTGTCTCGTGAGGGCATGTTAGTTTGCGATGATTTTCTCTTTGAGAATGCTAATAAACTGTCTTTAGAACATTCTTCTGTCTGTGATGATGTCTCGTCCATTGATGATGTTAACTTGTCTGAGACATGTTTGTTTGATCCGTTTAATAATGATTTGTCTTATTATTATTATTATTATTATCATTATTATTAGCTAAGCTACAACCCTAGTTCGAAAAGCAAGATGCTATAAATCCAAGGGCTCCAACAGGGAAAAATAGCCCAGTGAGGAAAGGAAATAAGGAAATAAATAAACGATATGAGAATTAATTAACAATTAATACAATATTTCAAAAACAGTAATAACATCAAAACAGATATTTCATATATAAATTATAAAAAGACTTATGCCAGCTTGTTCAACATAAAAACATTTGCTGCACGTTTGAACTTTTGAAATTCTATCGATTCTACTACCTGATTAGGAAGATCATTCCACAACTTGGTCACAGCTGGAATAAAAGTTGTAAACATGTATCAGAAACTGCTGATATTTTGTTATTTAATGAATATTGTAATCCTAAGTCTGATTCAACGTTGATTGTAAATGAAAAGTCTGACCAATCTGTTGTTCAGGTTATTATCCCTGTTGATCGAAATGTTCATGTTCTCAGTCTCACATGAACAACCTATTACTACTTTGTAGCAAGTGGAATTTTGAGTTATGATGTCATATATTTTTCTTTGCATGTTATTTAGCAGGATGTGATTAAGTTTTGTTATGCTTGTCCTGTGTGTCAAGCTAATGTGAAATCTAATCACTTATCTGAAAACCTCTCTAATGTACATTTCTGCATTTGATATATTATTTTGTCATGTCCTTAATAGTTACGTTAAACTAAGACCGAAGAGGGGCATATGTTAAATACTATTTGTGAATTTTGTATCTGATAAAAAGAAACCTTTCAGTTTTCTTTCTAATGATTTTTATTCATATTTATGTCATTATTTGTCAACTTTGTAGATTTTGATTTTTCACTTGGAGTTTGTAATGGAAAATTGTATCTAATTTTCATTGAAATGAAAAATTATATTTGTATTATTGTATGATAAAATTATTCTGTTTGTATTTGTGAAAAATTTTTGGTTAATGGCCCCCAACTTTTTGCTAGGCAGTGGGATTTGTTATTTGTATACTAAAAATATATACACTGCATTACAAAACTTGTGAAAAAGGCTCATTTATTTCATTTATGTTAATGTAAAAATGAAACAATTCATTTTATTATATACGTTGATGTAATTGTAACGCGAAAATATCGCTCTGTTCAACAAGAGTTCTAGATTCTACTTCGTCACCAGCTGTCTGACGCGCATGAGCTATATTACAAGATATTCGAGAATGGGTCTGTCGCATAGCGTCATGTTGCGTAATGCTTCTCGTCTGTCAGGAACATTTGGGAGTGTTGGTTCCCCGTATACTGTATTAAGGACAGGTGTCGAGCGAGAGGAAGGAGACCTGACCAAACACTACTTGTGAGTAGAGACATTTCAGCTACATCCACTGTGACATGGAATTTGTAACTGAACTTGCAGCTATATGATAT
>NC_090732.1:53534539-53564539 GCF_036898095.1 Palaemon carinicauda | reverse complement strand
TAATCATTCACTGAGACTTTTAAAAATTAGATATTTTGAAAATGTTATTAGTAAATTTAAATGTGAACTGCAAAAGTTATCCTTTCTTGAGATATTGCTATTGATTTTTAATGGATTTCTGTCGGAAACCATTATACAGGTGGTTCCTTTCAGCTATTCTGATGCCCCAAAAAAGGGATGTCATACATCCTTTCAAATTTGTTTTTAGTAAGTTAGCCACTAGCCCATCTATAGTTTTAGATTTGCCTTTTGTTCAATCAACTGTAAGGTATATGTAGTAAACAAACTAGCTTCCATAGAGGAAGGAGGATTATAGCTTACGGTAGAAACAGGCAAAAACAAGGAAAGTTAGTTGACACTGATTTAAGAATGAAAATGTACCACTTGTGAAGGTACTATTACAAAAGCAAGATAAAGCATAGGTGAGTCAGTGCAAGGTGCAGTTACTCCTGCTACCGGTGCTCAGTCCCGTACACGAACGAGTACGCACACCGATGGTCAAGATGAAGGCAGCTGCTCTTGCCCACACATTCAGAGAGCCATCTACACCCAGAAGGACAGACACCCTGTGACCTCTCTATGTGAGAGGTGGAGTCCAAATCTTATGAGTCATTGAACTATTCCTCTGTATAGTTTCATAGTAGAAGCAGTGCTGTACCAAAACCCGACACCGGCGGGAAGGAGAACTGATACGAGATTACCATTGCTAGGTCTCATATGAGACCAACCACAAGCACTGCCGGTCAAGATTTTGGCAGCCGCCCTTGTCCCTCTCCTGCACTTGGACATTCATGGGACGCTTTAGTGTTGCTAAAACTTCAACGAATATCAAGAGAACTACTGGTACATACTGAGAGCACTTCCACTTGGGAATACAATCCTGGTATATTCTCACCTTGTAAGCGAGACAAGAATTTTCGTATCTGGAAGTTTCCCTCCCAGAGAATGTTTTGATACGTGGTATAGAGGTGCACACACCTTGCCTTCAACGCTTGGTCTTGTACAGTACTGAACATTGATGTGACCACAATTTTTTTGACATCATATCCTTTTAGGATAGAGGTTCTTTAGTGACCCTCTGTTGCCAGGCAGACACCTGGCTTATCAGGTGATGGGAGTTGGTCAGTAGACAACACTTTTGCCCACCCCAGGTCAAGTGTTCGGTCATCCCTGGATCTTAAACTAGCTGGCTTGGTTATGGGCATATATAGACCTTGGTTATGAGGACTTCCTCCTTATGATAAGCCTCCTACTAAAGGACGAGGGTTGTACAGTGTACGTGTAAGAGCAAATCACAAATTTTAAAAGTAATTTGTATTTTTCCCAAGTAAACAAATATAAGTCCTTTAAGTTTTACTTCCTGCATCACTCACCCCACAAGTGGCTACTCAGCGTGCTAGCAAAAATTTGTGATTTTGGGTAGATTGACAGCTCTGTAACCTCATTGGAAGGAAGGAAAGAAATTACTGCAGTATGATTGTAGTTGAAAAAAATTAGTGTAATACATGAGAAAATATAAAGGTGCATGTAATTTTTATAATGGTTTGATGCGATTCTCTGTCTAAGAAATTCTTTAGGCGATACTTAGATGTAGATTTTTAGTGAAGCAGGTGCCCAGAGTGTAATCTGTACATTTCAGGTTAAGAGTAAATCCTATCTTTATGTTATCTATCATAGTTATCTCAAGGTAGTTAGATGAAGGAATGAGCGGATAAAAATATTTGTGTTATCTGATGTAGACACTACAGAAAAAAAGTATGAATTAGGTACTGTATTTTTAGATATGTGGGCTTTAAAGTATTCAATCTTATTCCAAGATTATTCTTTTGAATAATTTTGATAATGGAGAAGAAACTCTTTAGCAATGGTAAGCAGCTCTTTTAGGAGAAGGACACTCCAAAATCAAACCATTGTTCTCTAGTCTTGCGTTGTGCCGTAGCCTCTGTACCATACCTTTCACTGTCTTGAGTTAGAGTTCTCTTGCTTGAGGGTACACTCGGGCACACTATTCTATCCTATTTCTCTTCCTATTATTTCGTTAAAGTTTTTATAGTTTATAAATGAAATATTTATTTTGATGTTGGATATGTTCTTAAAATGTTTTATCTTAATTGTTAATTACTTCTCTTCTTTCCTAGTTTCGTTTCCTCATATGGTTATTTTACCTGTAGGATCCCCTGGCCTTATAGTATCATGCTTTTCAAACTAGGGTTGTAGCTTAGCAAGTAATAATAATAATAATAATAATAATAATAATAATAATAATAATAATAATAATAATAATAATAATAATAATAATAATAATAGGAGACAATACCGAATCAATTGATTGTTGAATATAGGAAATGAAAATTTTACAAACAGCAACATACTTGGATGAGAAGAAAAGTAGTGGCTGAAGATAGAGATGCAGAGAGTCAATTCATTTGTTGACACCCCTCCTCATTGCAATTGATAAAGAATTGCTTGCCTCTGGATATATCAAAGCAATACAGATGCATTCAAAATTGCCAAATATATTTGTCCGTGTGTCTGGCCCTTTGTGTATAAATTTATTATTTATATCTTGAGGGTCAAGTGCAGTAAGATGTTCTCGTCGAACGTGACTGATCTACCATTTCGTAAGTTTTAACTGCAAAATATAATATATTAGTATTTAATAACTGATAGGAAAAGCAAAGGTTTAGATGCAGGAAAAAATATAAACTCACTGAAAGCAGTGGCGGTTGACGACTTCGTATGTAAACAATGGGATACGTCAGTCAAAAGGTAAATGAACTATTAATCTGATCATGAACCTAATGGAAAATTACATAATTGTTTTCTTTATTGCTTTATTCTTACTGTAATATTATCAATGGCTCCAGTATCTGTTTTTTTTTTTAATATTGGAGGAAAAAATTAAAGGTTGGGGAGGCAAATGATGTACTGGTTTACCTGTAAGATGTATTGTTTCCTCTGAATAAAAAGAGGGAGATGCTTTCCCGCTTCTCGCTCTCCCCTCCCCGCACAGATGTGTGAATGGCCTCACCAACTCCAGTGTTTATAGGCTACAAGCTTCAAATTTCGCACATGAAATCAAATCAGTATAACAAGAAAGGTGATCTTTCATTTATACTGTTTTTTTCGCAATTTTATTTTTGGTACCGCTAATAACGCGAAAACGTTAAAAAAGTGCATTATGCATAAGTAGACTTCCTATTGAATGAATACATGTTCATCACTTCAGCAAAATTAAAGAGTAGCAACTATGATATTTTTGGAATAATAAACTAACCCTCTAGAAATTAGGATATATATATATATATATATATATATATATATATATATATATATATATATATATATATATATATATATATATATATATATATATATATATATATAATTTTCATAACAACCGCTACGTTACACCTTACTGCAAGAAATAACTTTGGTAATAATGCGAGAAATTTACGTGATGTCGGGTTAAGGGACAGGACCTGGAGGGAGGAACCACGGCAGGCCAGACGTATGACGAAAATGATAAGCTCGTAGTAGAGTAGTGTGTTGGGAACCTCCTTAGCTTTCGGTTGTGGACGCTCAAACTCACCCGTTGTGTGGTTCTCGTGTGGCGTTGTGTCTGTTTGAGTTCTTGATCGTTCTTTACAAGTACAACTCTTACGTATGTTTGAGTTCCATTCAGTGTTGTTTACAAACTCAACTCTTTCATGAGTCGGTTAGTGTAGTATTTAACGTTCCTTTTTAAAATGAACTACTATTAATGTCCTACCAATACAAAGTTGACATATTTACGAAAATCATTGATTCTTTCTAACGATTTAGTTACGGTTATACAAGATTTGTGTATATAAGCACTCCTATTAAAGCAGTGTTCGTTTAAAAATCCAATTATTAACTATGAAACTTCTGTGTTCATTTTGATATGACATTAGCATGACTCGTAAGCCAAGTGGAATTGTGGAGAATGAACTGATAAGAATGATAATCGTATCTTGTTATCTCGTATTTTTTCGTTTGTTTCATCAAAGGTCATGCCTGAATGTAACAACAAAATTGAACGTTGTCATAAAATCTTGCATTTAATTTGACTTCAAGAGTGACAGATTCCGATTAACATACGCGATAGCTTGAACAGCTTAATAGCTGCCGAAACTAGCATAGTCCTATTATCAGTGCATCATAGCTCGTAAATGTAACGCTAAGCCTTTTTGTTAAAAGTTTCGCAATAGTTTAAGTAACTGCCTTAAGGTACGAAGAGAGTCGTTTAGTAGTAGTGGTAGTATCAAATGTACAGTAGATAAGTAACGGTTGCTCTATATCGTAATTCTTATTACGCTTAGGTCTTATTTTATAGAAACACCGGTAAGAATATTTTGAATAGAACATGTCAACTTTGTGTTTTTAGGCCTCCCAACGCAAGAGCCCGTGTCTCGCATAAGGCAAGGCAATCTAAAACAAACGAATTTTAGGCTACATGCAAGTGAAGCCTGATTATTAGTGCGATATATACAATATTGTGGATTTCAGATATTATGTGGATTTCTTGGAAGTCATAGAGCATACACCAAACTTTGTGAAACTTTTGCTTCACTAACTACCAACTCACGTGATATTTCAAGCTATTCAACGCAATATGTCTTCCATCTTCAACAAGTTCAGGAAACACAAAGAAGGTTAGCAATACCTAGTTGATATTTTTTTTTTTATTTCACATATATGAATTTTCCAAGTGGTATATATGCTTGTGTAAACATGGGCGTTATTCCATACTTTGGTGTTGTAATCTGTTGCATCGTTTTCTGTTACTGCTACAGCGTTTTCTCTAAACTTATCTTTCCAAGGTACAAGAGTGCATCAAACTTTCATGGCTACAATAAGACTTTTAACCCAAAATTTTCACGGAATAGACCTGCTATTATGAAATATTCGTGGCATGTGTGTTCAAATATAAGTTAAGGTACGGCATTATACATTCATGGTTATTCACATTTTTTGTTGGGTAGGCCTACGTAGCTTCTAGGTCTATGTGTATAATTTCACTTATGGCAACGTTGCATTGTGATTATGATAATGATTTGCACACACACACACACACACACACATATATATATATATATATATATATATATATATATATATATATATATATATATATATATATACATATATATATACATATATATATGTATATATATATATACACATATATATATGTATATATATATATATATATATATATATATATATATATATATATATATATATATATATATATATATATATATTGTATAGTGTGTCACTTATTGTGCTTTTAAACTTGATATATATATATATATATATATATATATATATATATATATATATATATATATATATATATATATATATATATATATATATCATCTGTTACTAGTCTACTGCGGAACACAGGTTTCAGATATGTCCTTCCACTTGTATCAGTTTATGGTCTTTCTGTTAGTCCACGATCGCAAACTTCCTTAGTTCGTCAGTCCATCGCCTTCTCTTCCTTCCTCTGCTTCTTTTACTATCGCTAGGGACCCATTCCGTTATTCTTAATGTCCATCTATTCTGTGTCATTCTCATTATATGTGTTTCCTATGTTCATTTCATATTCTTACAAGTTATTAGAATATTCCCTAATTTAGTTTGCTCTCGTATCCATGTTACTCTTCTCCTGTCTCTTTGTGTTATTCCCATCATTATTCTTTCCATAGCTCTTTGAGTTGTAACTAGCTTATGTTTTAAGGATTTAGTAAGGCTCCAAGTTTCTAAAACGTAAGTTAATACTGGTAGGACCATTTGATTAAATCCTTTTCTTTTTAGAGAAAGGACATTCTACTTTTCATAATCTCATTTTGTTTACCAAATGCTCTTCATCCCATGCTTATCCTTCTTTTAATTTCGGTCTCGTGCCCTGGGGAAATACATACTGTCATTAACAGAGGCCCATCCATAACTCTTATTTGTTGTCTCTTTGCGTTTTCATTGAACATTATCATAGTTTTACTCATATTAGTTTTCAGCCCTACATTTCTACTTTCTCTATTTAAATCCTCTATCATCTAATGTAATTTTTCCCATGATTCACTAAACACAACCATGTCATCTGCAAATCTTAAGTTGTTAAGGTATTCCCCATTAATATTAATTCCTACATTTTCCCAATCTAAATTTTTAAAAACTTCTAGACATGCTGTGAATTATTGAGGAGAAATAGGATCTCCTTATCTAACTCCTGTCTCAATCGGAATTTTCTAACTATCTTTATGTAGTTTGAGGATTGTAATACTTCCTATATATCTTCAAGTGTTCTAAATAAGACTCTGCTATTCCGTGTTTTTGAAGGTCTTTCATTACTGCTGATGTTTTGCTAGAATCAAAAGTTTTCTCCTTGTCTATGAATGCCGTACGTAGTGGTTTGTCATACTCTTGATTTTTTCCATTTGCTGGTTAATTACATGGATATGCTTAATTGTTTAATACCCACTTCTAAATCGTGCCTGCACTCTTGGTTGATTAAAGTCTAGTTGTCTTTTTATTCGGACTAATATGTACTTTGCAAATGTTTTGTATATTATGGAGAGTAAACTTACGGGGGTGGGGGGAGGTGTGGGGTAATTTTTCACGTCTTTTGTGTTTTTGTGTATCTCTGTTTGTGAATTGGTATATATAATGGTAAAAAATTTTCAAGCTGTAGGTTTAAAGCATTCTTGCAGATATTTGTTGGGGGAATTCATCCAGTTTTACTGCTATGAAATCTCCTCTATCTGTTATTAAATCAAATGTTAGACCATCTTCTCTTGCTGCTTTACCTCTTTTAATGCTTTCTTTACTTCTCCTACTGTTACATTTGGTACAGGCCCTGGTGTTTCATTATTTTTATTGGTTAAGTTATTATTTATATCACTATTGTATAGCATTGTATAGAAGTCCTCTGCAATTTTTATCGCTCCTCTTTTGTTGATATTATTTCAATTTTCATTCTTTGAAGCCAATAGCTGTTGGCGCCCTGTTCCAAGTCTTCTTTTCACCAATTTGATTATTCTTCCTTTCTTTAGTGTTTCCTTAATTTTTGTCCGATTTTCTTTACGAGTATTTTGAGTTTTTAGTTTATTATATTGGATAGTATATATATATATATATATATATATATATATATATATATATATATATATATATATAATGTGTGTATATATATTATGTATATATATATATAAATAATGTGTGTATATATATTATGTATATATATATAATGTGTATATATATATATATATATATATATATATATATATATATATATATATATATATATATATATATATATATATATTATGTATGTATATGTGTATATATATATATATATATATATATATATATATATATATATAATGTATGTATATATGTATGTATATGTAAAGTACTTGACATTTTTTAACTAAGTTCCCAACGTCCGCTCTTTTAAAATATATGCAATGATGAATTCAGTACCGTCCAACTTTGAGTGTAACGAAATTGACGTGCATACACATAAATTGAGAAATTCCGTAGACTGTATTAAATTAACTTCATGAATGAGCATGGTGCCATTACGAAGCCATTAGCATCCAGTAATGCATGGCTATATTTGTGGAGACAAGGTCTTATGCTTGTAACATATTTTTCAGTTTGATCAACACCACAAACCCAAGGAATGTCTAATTAAAATTAGACTTTCCCATAAATACTGTATAACGCTCTAAGATAAATTCATCCTTAAGCTGCCGCTATTTTGTTGGTGAAAGCTTTCACACAACAGCCTCATACACCAGCAACCTGTCAAGCATGGTCTACCAAGATGTGTGGCACCTGTCAAACTCGCAAACACACAGCCAGTCATCTCCTCTCAGGCATGCACTCTCGCGCTTCCTGTATATTAGGGCCCATCCTTTTGCAGTACCCCTGTCGTCCTATCTATGCAACACCCAGCAATCCTTTCTCTCCTTTAACCACCTTACATTTTCAAACCATCCAATTTTCATCCAATTTTGTCTTTTATACTTCTGTGCATCTTCACATCTCACGCTCTCTCAATTCCTCTCACGGCGAAAACTTCATCTCTAGGTTACAGCTCCAACCGCTCTATGTTCTTTCATCGACGTTCGGCATTTACACATCTCTTACAAATGTGTTTTTCTGATTTGGAAGGAATTGTCCCATATTTATGACATTTGTCCCGTGTCCCGTATCGACCCGTTTCGTCCAGTATCTTTAATGTTTAAAAAATATACAATATACCAGTGAAATTTTGCAAAATACGGGGGTAAAGTAAAGGCTGCCACCCAACATTGGCTACAGTGTAGGCACATAATAAAAAGAAATAACCAGGCTGTAGTGCACATTCGATCGAAGTAACGTACCATGAGTAGAAATCAGTATTAAATTTTATAAGATGATAACAAGACATATACAAAAGTTTGTAAAATGATCGCTCAGTCGCCTTAGCTACGATGATGTCAATTTGATGTTTCATTATTTCACCAAAAAGAAAGCAGACTGTGTGTGTATTAGTGTATGTAGTTGTCTGCATAAACACACGCACACACTATATATATGTATGTATATATATATATAATATATATATATATATATATATATATATATATATATATATATATATATATATATATATATATATATATATATATATATATATAATCTATATATATATTATATATATAATATGTAGGCCTTTGTGTGTAGGGTATGTATGAAGCTATGTATATGTATGTATAAGCATGTATAGATGCACTTGTACCAATATACAGTGTATATATAATATATATATATATATATATATATATATATATATATATATATATATATATATGTATATATATATACAGTATATATATATATATATATATATATATATATATATATATATATATATATGTGTGTGTATGTATACTACAAAAATATTTTAAAAACGAAACGTTGATTGCCTTTATAACCAATGCAGTATTACTAAGTATCAATTAAAACATTAGATAACTGACTTCTGTAAGCTATGAATTAAACGGAATGGTAAAAGATATATACTGTAAGCTGTTGAATTTTAAAAATAAGTTTGAAATTGAAGAGCAAAGTAAATACAGAATATGCTTAGAAAATCGATAACCTAGATTTGATCGATATTGCTAATTAATTTATACCAAAGAACCAACTTCATCTGTATGCTTTTTGGTAAATTAATCAGGTGGGCCTATCGGTATGTTATGGTAGTCATTGAGTACAAATTGCAGTTGATCACATAGATATCGAAGGTATATGATATTTCCCTCTACAATATGCTGCCAGATGCCAATAAATGGCGTCTAAGGGTGTTTCCTTGTAAAAACTTTCGGGGGAAGGCCCCCAGACAACTGTCACAAGTGCAGTTTCAAATTCTAACGCTCCCCCAACGGAAAAACGCTTCCGATTTAGTTATCCTTTATTTCAGTTTTCAAAATCTGGTTCCCCTGATTATGCCAGAAGTGTAGTTTTCCGGTTTAGCCACGAGAATAGTTATAGATTGTTTCATATTATTGGAGCCAGGATGGCTACTGTAGGTTCGAGAACTTTCATATATTGTGGACTTGTTAACTCAAGGTAAGATGCAAATGAGAGTAGGAAGGTCCCACTATGCACAAATGTTACTTAGACCCATAGAAGTGATTTAAAGCGGGGGGGGGGGGGGGAGAGAAGCACATTCTAACTCCCATTGGGGGCGGGTGGGGAATCCAAGATGGCCGCCATCCAACCCAATCTACAGGGAAAAATTACCTAAATTTTGAACTAATTAAGATATAAAGATAAAGAAATAGTGTAATTGTAGGTTTTAGAGGGTGTTCTATAGGAATTGAAGGTAATTTATTACTTTCAAGGTCACATTCAAATAAGGTTAAGGTCAATTTTCAGTAAAATAGATATGATTGCAAAATTTAATTATAATATACAATGCCTTTGCTATTTCTGACAACATGGCACTAAAAGTATTTTATATTTGTAAGCTATTTATGCTTTTAAGATATTTTAATTTAGTCACATTGCAAAATATACATTATTGCAAAATTTTGCCTTTTACCCTAATTCCAATTGCTATAACCACATTTTATGGCATCAAGTTAAGATATTAAATTACCCCCCGCCCTCGCTTAACAGATCTATACTTACCAATAAATATTGTTCAATAATTTTAAGCCATTATCGTGGACTTATACTATATATATTTTACAATGTGATGCTTTGTCATGTGGATTAAACAGTTCATCCTAAAAATGTATGATAGCCAATCTATTAACTCCAATATGGGAAAAGTATATCCTTTGCTAAGTAGACAGAGATAATGAGACATTAAAATGCCCAGCAAATACTAGTGAATTTATAGTCTGTCAAAGTAAGGTAGAAATAAACGAAGTTTTAAAAGAAGCTTATACCCCTGTGATTGAAAATGCATTTAAATTACATGAGCTTAATAGCTTGCCTATTGCCATAGTTGTAACACAAGTTGCCTCATACACAAATTATGAAGTTTTTCTTACGCTTCAAAACCCCGTGTATTGCTATAAATCAAAAGGTTGAAAGAGCCCAAAATTCAAAGCGTGTTTATAATGGAGAGGAACATTCAACATAAAAATTGCGATCATCTGATTCCTTTGAAATTGATGGAAATAAATGTGAGTGTTTTCTATAGGACGGTGGAGGAAAAATAATGTACCGTGCATCAACATTTGACATTTATTATAAGGTTAGAAAATGTGCATTCAACATTGGTAATGAAGAGCTCATTGGATAGCTATCAGCTGGTGACATGGTGGCACAAGACAGGAGTATCACCTTAAATGGCTTTCTAAGCTGTTCAGAGAAGCAAGAATTATTCCAACAAACAAAATTGATGCAGATTACACTGCAACTATTGCGAAAGCATAGGCCTTCTCTGAATTGATTGAATACCTAGAAAGTCGTAGAGAATACAAGCATATAATATCCATGGGTGAAATCTATCATCTATACCTTTCAAGGTTGACATCTCTTGGTTTAACTGAGCTACACATTTATCACACTCGCCTACGTCAACAAATACTCGCATCTGTACCAGATTTGACAGAGGTGAAAAATCAGTCGGGTCGATATGATCTTGTGCATGATGAAGCCTTGTCAGCAGTCATGTCGGAGTACAAGATCGGCACAGATGAAGGTATTCTAATTTTATCTAACGCAGAAAAAACAATAAGACATACAAGCCTAAAAAAGAAGCTAAATTCACTCCCCCATCTCAGGTTCAGTCTGTTGATCCAATACTGTTGGCTTTCATGCAGATGTTTCTTGATGGTCCAAGAATATATGAAGGTATGAATAAGGAAGTGAATGCAAAATTCTAATCATGTACAGTACCACTTACATTAGCACAATTGCTCTCTTCCAATCTAGTTAGCCAACGCTTATCCAAATCAGGATCTAATCCTCGTCATTTTAAAGAATGGGAAAGACCTGTTGCCTTCTACAAGACTGCAAAGGTATACTTAAGCACAGGACAAGAAGAAATTGTAGACACTTCATAGAGAAGGATTGTCCATCTCCTTTGATCGATTGAGATCAATATCCATTCACTTATTTAATTCTGTAATTGAATTCTGGGAGAAAATGGGTGTAGTTGTTCCACACACCATGCGGAATGGAGCATTCACTTCAGGAGCTTTCGACAATTTTGACCACAACTTCACATCTATGACAAACAGGTCAATATTTCATGGTACGGGATTCTTCATCACACAACACAATGTCAGTGACTTGATGCCCCTATATGTACAGATATTCTCAGCCAATCAGCTGTTGGAAAAAAGAATCACCTCTACCAGCATTTTATACATGCCTGCCTGAGATTTCATTCAACAAAAAGGAAACATTAATGGGCCAGATTCGGGAAAAAGCTCACTTGTTCCAAGTTCACCACCTCTTGGGGAGCTTTTACTTGGTGAGTACAACTGACTTGAACGTGATCATCAAAAATCTTAGGGAATGGATTTTATGGGGGGCCAGGGTTCATACCATGGACTATCTTGCAATGTTCTTTGTGACTGCAAAGGCCACTGCAACAGTAAAAACCAGTGAGATTGACTATGCCTTTGGTAATAAGTTAATAATTCTTACATCATTGTTCAACAGTTGAATATTAAAATAACACTATAATATTTTGATAATTGTTTTTCTGGTGGCTATCTTAAGATCATTTATGCAGTAATTGATAACTATGATCGTCCATAATCCAAAGTTAGATTTATTAAGGTGAATATTACTTAACTAATTTACATGAATGCATGAATTTATAAGCACAAAATAATTAAATAAAAACATATTTGAATGTGGATAAAGGTTCCCAATATAATTTTTTTTTTTTTAAATAAGACTTTATGTAAATAGGCCTGTAAAGAAACGATTAATTTTAATTTAAGTTAACGAAGATGGAATTTATAGTCTACAGACTCTACACACTGACTAAGGCGAGATCTATCATATTTTTGTTAATAATATAATTGAAAATTGACTTTGACCTTGTTATTTGGATGTGACCTTGACTTTGAAAGTACTAAATGACCTTCAATTCTTAGAGAACGACCTCTAAAACCCACAATTGTACTATTTTATCTTTCTATTTGAATTAGTTCAAAATTTATACCATTTTGTCCCTGTAAGCTAGGTAGAATGGTGGCCATCTTGGATTCCCCAACCCTCCCCCAATGGGGGTTGGAATGCGTCTCCCTCCCTTAAATCACTTCTATAGGTTTAAGGAACATTTGTGCTCATTGGGACCTTCCTACTCTCATTTGCACCTTACCACAAATTTTATGGAGTTAACATGTCCACTAGTATTCGACCCCAAGACTAAACATCTAGCTCCCACTGGACATCCGAAAGACTGAAGATATTAAGGTTTTCAAGAAGAAACTGAAGACTTCTTGTTTTCGAATTGCTTAGGATGTGAATTTCACAATGAACAAGAAATATGCTGTGATACGCTAAATATCTAAGAATGTATACGATAAACTGATCTTGTAGGTCCCGTAGGGCACAGGGTTCTCCTATGTGATAGGACAAAAACGGCCCTTAAAGTAATATAATCCACAGATGGAGCTGCTAGACCCATGTCCTTTTTTTCAGTACAGGGTGTGTTGATTGTTGAAAACCACAAACCTTACAATTGAATATATAT
The DNA here is from genome assembly GCF_036898095.1 of Palaemon carinicauda. Lineage (NCBI taxonomy): Eukaryota > Metazoa > Arthropoda > Malacostraca > Decapoda > Palaemonidae > Palaemon > Palaemon carinicauda. Next base: position 53,551,287 of record NC_090732.1, on the reverse strand, counting down.
ATATATATATATATATATATATATATATGTATATATATATATTTATATATATATATATATATATATATATATATGTATGTATATATATATATATATATATATATATATATATATATATATATATATATATATATATATATTCATTGCATTGGTCTAAGATTTCCTCTCCAATCTCCTTACAACGTGTTTCACGTAGGACCAAGATATCCAAACTATATTTCATAAATTCGTTCTGCACGTCTTGCTGTAACTTCCCAATCTCATTCATGGTTCTAACATTCCAATTTTTCCTTAGTATTTATAAACAGAGATTCTTAGCACCCCTCTAAGCCCAGGACTGGGACCATTCTGTCATTTTCTCTTTCTATTGACTGATTAAATCCAAAGAGAATTCATTGGCAAGATTCTTCAAAGGATATCCACTTCCTTGTGATGCACAGTGCTTATCTAACTAGGAAATTGACCCCTGCCGGTCCATACTAATTCCAGTAAGGTCTCCGGCAGGCATCAGGAGTTGTAGCTGAAGAGACCTCTTGTCTATTGCCTTAAACTCTATCCATCACCTTGCTGTCAGGGACTCTTAGGGAGGAGGGGCATTAGTTCTCGCTACTCCACCAGGTTGCTTATCTGCTTATATTACTGTTGGCAAACATGGGTTACTAAGATGTACCGCCCAGCACGGTATCATATATATTATATATACAGGTGTATATATATATATATATATATATATATATATGTATGTGTGTGTATATATATATATATATATATGTATGTATATATATATATATATATATATATATATATATATATATATATATATATATACACATACATACATCGCCTAGCACGACATTATATATATATATATATATATATATATATATATATATATATATATATATATATATATATATATATATATATATATATATATATATATATATATATATATATATATATATATATATATATATATATATATACACATCGCCTAGCACGACATTATATATACAGGTATATATATATATATATATATATATATATATATATATATATATATATATATATATATATATATATATATATATATATATATATATATATAAGTTTGTGTACATTGCGCATATGCATGAGGACATTTGTAACCCAACGTATCTGTGGAATTGTACACTACATCCTTTTTAAAAAGACAGCTTCTTTTATCCTCCCACTTGAAATATTATAAAACACCACTGTAATTTTATGTCTTCTTTTCCACATAGGCAGCCGTCTAAAATATATACTATCGCAGAAAAAGAAAAAAAAATTAGTTGGGAGATTTTTATTCGCAAATTTCCTAAAAGAAAACTTATTCGTTTGATTTGCTGCTTGTCTCCTTTTAGTATTTCCGTTGAAAGTGCTTGGTTATTGCGGTAGTTAATTATTTTTTTGTTTAGAATTCGTTAATATGTTTTTAAATCATATGTATACGATAGAACGAATATATATACAAAAATGTACTGCTGTTGTTATACGGATATTGTAGAAAGGGTGAATGAAACATTCTCTGAGAACCAATTGCACATTATCTTTTCTTTGATTTTATTAATTACGAAAACAATTGATGAAAATTATTTTCAATGTTTGAAATGTAATTCTACCACCATGGCCTGTGCTGTCAACCCTCATTTCTTTTTGAATCGTTAATTTTTAATTTCAATTTAAGAATAAATTCATCTGAAGATTCCAATGAAATGTCAATCAGTGTGAATTGATGGTTTCTTTAAATGATCCCGTGATCAAAATTTTTCTTTATTTTGTAATGGTTACTTTAAGAAAACGATAGACTGAATGGGAGATTTTCAACCATGATTTTTCCAAGATAATTGCAGATTAACGGCGAGAAACCTGTCTTGCCACGCTCTGATAATTTGATCTAATTTGAAAACCGTAAAGACAGCTGCGAATAAAAGTGATTCCAGAAATTAAGTTTTCTGTATTCGGCCTATAATAATTAGGCCTATTCTATTTCGGTATCGTGGAAGGACTTCGGTGCTGTCGCTCTGGTTAAAAGTCAGGGTAAAACTCACCCTATTTCTTATTTATTAATTTGTTTTAAGACATTCAGTTTAAAATTTTTCACTCTGTATTGAGTATGTGTATTTTGTTTAGATTAGAATATTTTGTTACTGTCAAGATAAATTTAATTTATTATGAGTGAGATTATCCACGATTTCCGGTAAAGACGTTGTGGTCAATGTTGCTTTTGTACAATACTTTGGTTAATTGAATGTAAACCAAAATCTTATGCCAGCACTGATTTCAGAACATTTGAAATAACCCGATTTTATTTATTTCGAATGTTATGTTTTCTGGATTATGAAAAAAGCAGATTGCATCGGAAGGTAATTTATCTTCTTTTGACCTTTCTCTTCATTTACATATGAAGTTAGTAGTTCATTCATGCAATGTATCCGATAACTCGGTAAATATTGATGATGTGATAATAATAACACTACTGATCATGTTGAAAATAGGTACGTATCCTTACAAGGGCTGCAGTACAAGATGAAATTAAACTATTATACTTAACATGACACAAGATGAAAATATTCCAATATATGTGCATATCGCAGACTGCAGCTGTAGACCAATTAATTGATTAGTGGTCCGGTTACTTAATTTTTTGTCGCATTCTCTTTCAACAGAAAATTTCTCACTAATTACGGGTATTTATAACGCCTTTGAATAATATCTGTCATGATAAAGTATAAAGCCATTAAAAAATTCTTGTCATCCAACATTTTTTTTAGAGATTACTATGAAGAAAGTTTGTTGTGATTTGTTATAGCTCCATTTTAGACGAATTTTGTCAAGATGGTTAAAATAATTAAGTTGATTTTGAAAATGTTATCAGATTAAACCTATTTTGTCATTCGAGCACGAGCGGAATTTTTCAGTTGTCCGTCGACATTATAAGTGCAATTACATTATTTTTTTTTTTTTCGTTCCGTTAGTTCTAATTACCATGGAAGTTTTCTGAATGCTATAGAAACTGTGAATGAGTTTTTTTTATTGGAGATGGAGTACTTGGCGATGACTGGTGTATTTTACATCTTGAATTCTCTGTCTGTATCAACTCCAGTGATTCCTCTTTCTCGATGTTTATGTTGTCTCGTTTAGCGAAGTCTCGATCGTGTGCTGGCGTGTACTGAGATGGCTGTCGTGTTTACCCAGATCATTTGTCGATAGTTGGGTACGCATCTGGCTAAGGGAGCGATTCAGATATCCTTGTAAAAGCGATTCTTGAAGATCACCAAAAATATGTCCTTCAAATTGATCAAGATCGAGATGAAATTCATCTACGGGTTGTGTTCATAATAATTACGTAAATATTATGTATATAATGTTCTCGGACCATTTTGGTTATATCATTACAATTGGGCGCATTGCCCCTACAATTCTGCTGTAAAACCATTACCATTGCCCGCACCTTCACATTAATATTGCGCGCATTTTGAAAAGAACGTTAATTCCATTTTTTCCACAGCTCTATATATCAATGAATTTCAGTGGTTATTAAAGTAATTTAATTCTATTTAACTTTTTTTTTTATTTCAATTGCAATGATTTTTCATGTCAATGCATAATAATAATTGTTGGCTTAACTAATTTCATGCCAGCTTCATTCAGTTTAGCTTTACTTTTTTTCATTTCCTCAGGTTTTTCACGTCAATAAAAAATACAAAAGTTATTATCTGAGAAGTTGATGTTTATCTTACGGGTAAATGCCGATTATATATAAAACATTTATTCAAAATGTAGAGTAAATTTCTACGAATTTCGATGACAATAAAGCAAACACAAGAGGTAAATAGTGTCCAAGATTAAATCCGTGAATAGTGTACAATTGCTCAAAATATTTTGGACTGCATTTGAAAGACAATGCAGCGATATTCAAATTGCATGAAAATATTATAATTACATGCTCATTACTATTAGGCAAACATAATTTTCCTCTTTTATTAGTTTCCAACTCTATGACTTGGGTAGAGTTGGAAACTTTGTACGTCTCTTTTTGTACTGTTGATTGCCATTGTTGAATTTTTCAAACGTTTCTCTTCCAGATATTCGTCAACATATCGTAATTAGCTTCAACTTATCTTCTTGGGTCTTGTGCATATGTCACCCTCTTCACAGATGTTCTCAAGTGAATGAATACACGATCCACTGATTATAGTTGTACAGCTATATTCGATTCTTAGTCTTCCTTTGCCGGTTTTCTCTGTACAACGCTATGAAATTTCCAATGGTTTAAGAATTCTATTGACCCTGTATCCATCGTGATTCAAGGATTTCATTCCTTTTCCAGTTTTAAAGGTTTAAAGGCTGCTCATGAATGGCAGAGGCAAGGGACAGTGACATTGCCGTATCAAGCAAGACGATGCCCTGGAGACTAACTCCAAGGAGGGCCAGGCAATAGCTGCTGATGACTCAGCAGATAGACTTATAAGGTCTCACAACCTCTCCCCCCCATCCTTAGCTCACAAGGATGGTGAGGTTGCAGCGACCATAGGAACTAACGAGTTTGAGCGGGACTCGAAGCACTGTCTGGCAATCACCAGGTAAGGACGCTACCACCAGGCCACCACAACCATGCTGTTGATTTCGGATAAAAAGAGAGAATTTATTGGGACTAACGTACCTTCATTCAAGTGAATACATTTTATAAAGTGTAGGGTGGTTTGCCAAAAAGTTACTATAAGAAAAAAGGTGAACAGAGGCCGGTAACTGTGATGGATTAAAATGCGCGATCATAAACCTTCTTGATCCCTAAACGCTCGCAAATGTAATAGGCTCGTTCCATTTTGAATTTTTTGCAGATGTTTGATAACTAATTCTTAGTTCTTAAGATAAGTTATTGTATGTTTTTATTTTTGTATTTGCAGGACGGCTATTTTGACTATTTCATTCTCATCCGCCAAGGTGATCTCGCCTTTCAGTGACTGATCAATTATTTCGTTTGTATTACTTAATTTTCCGTATTCAATCTCTCTCTCTCTCTCTCTCTCTCTCTCTCTCTCTCTCTCTCTCTCTCTCTCTCTCTCTCTCTCTCTCTCTCTCTTAATTTTTTTTATGATTGAATCTTAGTATCTGATCTTTAGTTATAAATTTTACATGTTTGTTAGAGGTAGGCGATGTGCCATTATTCTCAAGTCCCTAATCAATTCCTTTACGATTAAGGTGGCTACGTAACCAATGTTTCAAGGCGATACTTGTAATAGCTTGTGACGCAGTCTTGAATCAAAATATTTATCCTCCATTGGTAGATACAGGTACACTCATTTGTAAAGAAAGGATTTTTTTATTGCCTAACATTCTGTTGTATCCCAGTAGAGAATTTTGTTTTATTTTCGGGTTATATTTTTTCAAATGTTCTCGGCAAGATTGCTAGACTGTCTTATTCAAATGGCGAGGACTTGTTATGAATGCAGCTAATTATAATGATTCATCATAGACATGCTTGCATCCATATCGACTGGAAAGTTTGCACATACATTGGAAGAGATTTAGGTGTGGAGTTACATGTCATTCATATATATATATATATATATATATATATATATATATATATATATTTATATATATATGTGTATATATATACATAAATATGTATGTATGTGTATATATATGTATATATATATATATATGTGTGTATATATATATATATATATATACTGTATATATATATATATATATATATATATATATATATATATATATATATATACAGTATATATATATATATATATATATACTGTATATATATATATATATATATATATATATATATATATATATATACTGTATATATATATACATATATATATATACAATATATATATATATATATATATATATATATATATATATATATATATATATATATATATAGCATAATTTAGAGAAAGGTGAAACGTTTTTTCTACCCTTTGGTTTTATATAGCCTTGTAGGTGTTTTGATTTTTTTTCCGTTTTAACCACTAGTATGTTATCGTTTGTAAATCGCCTTATATATGATATACGACAGAAATATCTGGTGTTTGAGGGACGTTCACTCTGAAGTCATTGACCTTCATATTTCTGTGCAAGTTCGATGTATAGTCTGATTTATTTTGTCATACGGCTTCTCGAGAAACTGAATTCGTAAAATGAGAAATCATAGTCTCACGTGCTAATAGGATATGTATTCAGTAACTTTAAGCTCTTTTAGTATGCAAGTATTATGCGAATGTTTGGCCTAAAAAAAATTAAAACTAAGTTGTATTTGAGAAAATATGTTTAATCGATTAAAATGATAGTTTTGGCAATATTCCTAGCAATATTTTTTTCTAATTTTATCTTATCCATGCAACGGAACTTGAATACCATCATGTTCTTTTGCATGTTTTGATTGATAACAGCCTGAGGAATAGTTAGTTTGAATTTCTTTGTCCAATGTTCAGGTTTCCATGCCTTAACCGAGTACTTATTAGATAGGCTGGAATTATTCATAACCACAACATAATCGCAGTCGCTTCTTCTTAACATTATTATGCTATTGCATCCCAGTTTCACTGTGTAAAGTAGTTTCTTCATTTATGTTATATATGGGATTTAAAGTTTTCAGTGGCACATGTGTAGGTTTATAGTTAAAAAATCTTGAATCCATTTTTACGAAGTTTTTTTTTTCTATAAGATAAATAAATTTCGGCTTTACCCAAAGTTTATTTTTTTTATTTTTCTTCAATTACATAGGGGATTCTCTCTTAGAAATTTGCAACTTAAAGGTTTACAGAAATACTTTGTTGGATTTTCTCCCATTATTTTAGACTCATACTATTATGAGGTGTTTATAAAAGAAATGTATTGATGCCCATTACCTTTATGTTTTATACCCGATAGTTTACATGTGTTTCCTCCGGTAACTCGCACTTTCTATATATTATGTACATTAGTGTACGTTCATTGCTTCCGGAATTTGTATAGATGTAAGAAATATAATGTAAAGGGAAGACTATCCTTTGTTGTTCCCCATGCTCTAAATTGAATCAATTACCCGTTTAATAAATTAAGCGAATTCGTAGAACTTCATGAAAGTGCAGAAGGCCATGTGCTTTAAAGAAGACATATAATCGTAAAGGCAATATATAGTTGAGCAAAGTGCTAAAAATCTGTATATCTATGACCTTAATTTTGATGACTATCTCATATGGAAAGGTATAGTGATATTTGATTTTAACCAGCTAAAAATAATTTTAACGTTTTCTTATTGTTTTGCCGTTTTTAAATATACTGCTGTAAATTACATGTACTTCACTTTAGAAAAAGCAGAGAACACAGAAATAGTTCATAATAGACAAAAATTAATTTAAGGCCTATTGGACAATGTATAGAGATACAGCATGAAACCATATATTTATGAGTTAATATATTGGGGTTTTGTGTGGTGTTGAAAGAATTTTTATTCCTTTGAATTGATATTTTGGTTACAGATAACGTATAGAAAGTCCTTTATTCTTTGCTCATTTCAGCTCATCATTTTTACCTTTGACTTTTTTCATGAGGGGGAATTTTTCTTTTAAATATACAATGATACCAGAATGGGCATTCAGGTATGGAAAATAACTTTACATAAACCAGTCAAATAGAAATATTCTTATAAACAGTAATTAAATTCATTTCCGTTTAAGTCTTGTACAGTAGAATGGGCTCTCACCAAAAGTCTTGAAAGTCCATTAGAAGACGAAGTTAAGGAAGGGAACATAGAGCTATAGTTATGTATAACATTGTTATGGGTAGGTCTCAAGACATCTGACCTGTGATAATCTTGAATTATATATCAGCCTCAGAAAGGAAAATTAAAGACTTGACCGGAGTTCTTACTTTATCTTTTGCTTTACGTTCTCATTCTTAACTTACTTTCTGGGGCCTTTAAAACCCTCTAGGTGAAAATCCTCTTCGTGTTTAGAGGAAAATCCTATTCTGAAGTTTTTGTCTACAGCACCTCCAAGGAACGAGAAAGGAACGAGCATTTGGTAGGTTTATTGTAATATCTTTAAAAAAAATTGAAAATATTAGGAAATAAAGAGCGACCGTAGTGCATGGATTTGTGAAAACCAGATCTGGCTGAGTAGGATGTTATCCACTCTTGCCTCTCCTCAGAGAGAAATTGTGTAGTTTTAAGTCCCATCTGACTTGAAAAGAAAAAATTAATACTGGAAAGTGACTAGAATAAGAATTGCCAGGGTAGTTGTGTGAGGAATTATACTGAAAACCCATGGTTAGCCTTTTGCTATACCTCTATTCCAGCATCTTTTCTTCCATCTTGTCCAACTGTTTAACTTTTACTTGCTTCAGGAAATTGCGGGGTTTTCCTCCCAGTTGCACGTGGGATCTGAGTTGCCTCCCAGACCTAATTGTAGAGCATGGTGAGCCAAATATGTAAATCTATTCCAATTTATCATTATCTGTGAATAAAAACGACAAAATTTTTATCATTGAATCTGGATTTGTTAGACTGGAAAAAGCAGAACATTCCGCAAAATAATATGGATATAGCACAAGACCTTTACATACTCTGTAATGAAGAATGTAAATTTGTAATTCTAGAAAATATCGGCAAAAAAAATTTCTTAAGAAAATTATAGTAAATCGCGTATCATGAAAGCAGATATGAAAAATTCAATAATTGTTACGGACAAAATTATATACATGAAAAATGTAATCATATCTATCTGATGCTCTACAGCTTGATTTTTTAAAAAAAACTAAAATTAGGGTAGTGTTTAGATATAACAGCAGGCACAGAATATGATGGTTAAAATTAGCCCTAGAAATGATATAATTTATAAAATCTCATTTTAAGATTTTAATTTACTTTTTGTTTTTAAAAAATCTAAAGACATATCCATAGGAACTAAAGTGCCTGAAAATGTCTTAAAAAGTACACAAATAATGTTTTGGAATTACAGTAAGTCAAATATGACCGTAGGATTCATTTGGGGAAAAACTGGCACAGCAATCTAAGTTAATAAATTTACCCCGTGCAATATACTGGAAACATTGATAATTACCAGTAGTAAAGTTCAAATCCTAGTTGTAAGCTGTTTAATGGCCATTGAACCTTCGTTATCGTCTCTTCTTAGATCCGAATTATCTGAGTTTAAGAAACTGACCTCGTTGCGAAATCATGTTTTGTGTAATTTCAGTGAATCGGAGTTTTATTTTATTGCGGTTTGACGATATCAATAAGACAGAAATACTTGCTCCAGTTAAGTTTTACACAAACTCACACACACACACACACACACATATATATATATATATATATATATATATATGTATATATATGCATATATATATATATATATATATATATATATATGTGTGTGTGTGTGTGTCTGTGTGTTTATTTGTATATCACACACACACACACACATATATATATATATATATTTATTTATATATATATATATATATATATATATATATATATATATATATATATATATATATATAATGTCTCGTGTCGACGGATAATGAGACATCAGAGCATGGGGTTTTTTCACATTATTATAAAAATATTCGTGAATGCATTTTACACAGCCCGATACTCTTCAGACGAGTACTTTCTTGTTCAAATGATCGCTTGAGTGGTACTGCTTACCCCTTGGAACAAGTAAATGCAATGTTGCTCTGTCAATATGCTGATTTTTTGGGAATATCCACTGTGATGAAAATATACTGTCACCAATAGTCATACAACACGTCACCTATCAGACTTAATTCACTTCACCTATAACAGAGTTCAGTGATCGCATGCAACAATTCATGACAGTCATAGTACTCTTAAAAAGGTCATTAATCTCACTGTAAAAAATACATACTTCTACATATTTTTCATACAAGGATTGGGACATATATATGTATACATATATATATATATGTATATACTGTATATATATATACACTGTATATATATATATATATATATATATATATATATATATATATATATATATATATGAATTCAGGAAGTGGCTATGGTGTAAGAATTGCTTATAGAATTATTGATGAAATATCAACTAGGGCAAAGAAGAAGAAGCATAAACCCATCAAAAAGAGAGATGGCTCTGTTATAGCAACAGAAGATGAAGAAAGACAACGTTGGATGAAACACTTTAGTGAGGTTATGAATAGGACATATGCAGGGAATAATTTGATTGATATACTTGAAGCTGATGAAGACGTTGATGTGTCCACGAATGAATCCAGTATGTTTGAAGTCGAAGCTATCCTCGAAAAACTAAAGAGATGGAAAGCCCCAAGTTACGATGGAATAACTGCCGAGATGATACTGGCCGGAACTGAGGTGACTCCCAGACTATTTACAAGATTATTTTGTAGAATGTGGCATGAAGAGGCAAAACCTGATGAATGGGAGTTAGGAGTGTTGGTGAAAATAGCTAGAAAAGGAGACCTGACTGATTGCAATATTTACAGAGGCATAACACTTATGTCAGTTATGAAAATATTTAGTATGCTTATTCTTAGTAGACTGGAGAGAAAGATTGATGAACAAGCAGGATTTAGAAAAGGCAGAAGTTGCACTGACCAAATTTTCATTTTGAGACATGTTGTACAGCAATGCGTAGAATATAGAAATCACCTTTTGATGGTATTTGTGGACTAAAAAAAGTCTTTGATGGTGTGCACCGGCCAGTTTTATGGAGAGTCCTGCATTATTATGGTATTCCTCTTAAATGTGTAAATTTGATTAAGGTGGTTCATGAGCATAGCAAGTGCAAAGTTAATGTTAATGGAGTCTTATCAAGTGAGTTTCCAGTGAACAGCGGAATACTCCAAGGGAATGTGTTGTCACCTATGTTGTTTATCCTCCTCATGGACTTTGTAATGTGTAGAACAGTCAGAGATGGTGGAGAAGGATTGGACTGAAATGGTGATAGGAATTTAGCAGACCTATAGTATGCTGATGATGCTGTCATTCTTAGAAGAACATCACATGATTTGCAATGCTTGCTTACCAGAATGCATGAAATATCACAGGAAGTTGGGCTGAAGGTAGATTGAAGAAAGACAGAGAGGATGAGAACGGAGTATGCAATGGAAGATGAAATATCATTGGAAGGAGAAAGGATTAATGAGGTAGAATTATTAAGGCATATAGGAACTATGATCTCCAGTACAGGGTCTTTAGAATTGGAGTTTAGTGAGAGATTGAAAAAGCAAATCAGACAATGGCTAGGATAAGTAAAATTTAGAAATCAAATCGCCTATAATTGCATATAAAAATCAGACCATATATCAGTTTAATGAGATCGGTGTTACTCTATGGACATGAGTCATGGTATGACAATGAAACAATCTCCAATAGATTTAGTAGATTTGAGAATAAAGCCCTCAGAAGGATATTGAGAGTTAAATGGCAGGACAGGATTAGAAATGAAACTATAAGAGAGATTACTCGAGTGCCATATGTGGATGAAATCATGATGAGGGGTAGATGGAGATGGTTTGGGCATGCTCTTCGCACTCCCCAAGAGAGATTAGTTCACCAAACGTTCAGCTGGGCTCCACAAGGGACTAGAAGAATAGGAAGACCCAGGCCCACATGGCTAAGGACTATAAAGCGCGAAGTTGGAGATGATGAATGGAGAAGTATTGAATTAAAAGCTCAAGACAGAGATGGCTGGTGAAATATAACCCAGGCCCCTTGCGTCAATAGGCGTAGGAGCTGATGATGATACACATACATACACATATAGATATAATATATATATATATATATATATATATATATATATATATATTCGATATTTATAATCTTTTATTTGTTTATTTATTTATATATATATATATATATATATATATATATATATATATATATATATATATATATATATATAGAGAGAGAGAGAGAGAGAGAGAGAGAGAGAGAGAGAGAGAGAGAGAGAGAGAGAGAGAGAGAGATTGCAGTTCGTGTTTAGGTATACGTTTGTTACAAGTAGTATTTTATTCTTTTTGAATATAACCTGAGTGCTAGGTTAGTTTATATGTTGCCTAGGCATTTCACCTTAATACCTCGCCATGTCGTAATGTCGTTCTTAAATGTTCACAGCTGCATCTGTATTTCGGTACAGGTGTTTGTCACTTATTTTCATTATGGTAATAGTTCAGGAAAATCATCATGAGAAATGTATATGATAAAATGTCATACTTTTCCCTGATGATATTTCATACTTTTCCTGAATTTTTATAGGAATGTTATTTTTTAATGTAGTCCTGTATCAGTTGATGGCACCGTCTGTGTCTTCGTTCTTTCCATGGATATATATAGTGTTTACAGCATATGTTTGCATTTGCTTGTACATGTCAATTGCATAGTCTATATATAAATGAACACAGAAATTTGCATATATATTTTTTCACTAAATGCCTATCCCCCTGGGGAAAGTGAAGAAGCCGGAAGACCATTGCCTGCTGGTTACTTTGAAAATCGGTGTGATGTTGCTACCCCAACCACCTTTTTTTTTTTTTTTTTTTTTTTTCCAGCAGATGGACCTCTGAGCCATAGTCCGGATCTTGCTAGGTAATAGAAGTTGTCATCAAAATGTTTATCACTTAACTAAGATGGCCGTCGGCCCATCCATAGCTCGGGGATGGTAATGTCGTATTTTAGTGGATTATACCAAACTTGACTGCGGATTTGGTCCGAACCCTGCTGTAGAAGTCTCTAGCAAAAAGCTGTTGCAATGTTAAGCTGTTATCGCCGTTATGAGGTGTTACAGAGAAAAAAAATAACAGCAGCAAGGAAGCAGTCACCAAAAGATTTATCTTTCTCCAGATTTATGGATAAACTTCCTGTGCAGAAAAAAATTCCCCAACAAATGAAGCATCTCAAATCCCCTTTTTATACACTGCTATTCACCCTAGTTTTGTATGCACTCTAGCACTTACCGAGGCCCTTCTTTCAAGTTGATTTATCATATGCTTTCCTCATCTTCATTCAAGCGCTTGTGGAATATTCGTTGTTTCCACGTACCTATCGTTGTCCATTCTTTCCACATGACTGTACCATCTTAAAATGCTCTTATCCATACTATCATCTACTCTCACTGTTCTACCACCTTTGGATTTTTACACTTTAATTCTATCAAATCTTATTTCACCACAAATGCTATGTGAAGAGTTTTTCTAATAATTTTATACCATTTTACTCTAATCACCATTCAACATTAAGCCTTAGCCTCATTAGACAATTCAAGAATTGCTAATATTTAGCATATTTTTGCTACCTTTTTTTTATTCACCTATTCTGTGATGGACTTCTCCTCTCATCTAACTATCATCTGTTATATTTGCTCTTAGATAATTAATTGAATGAGCCATATTTACAGTACTCTCCTCCATTTATATGGATATCCAATATTCCATCCCGTTAGTTCTAATTTGTACCACCTTTACCTTACTCTTGCTCATATTTACTCTCAACTTCCTCCTTTTGTAAATGCTGAAAATTTTACCTGCTTCTAAAATGTCTCTTCATTGTCCCCCAACGATCAAGCATCATATGTAAACCTGTTTCATTCCACAGTCCAGTTACAACTATTATCTCTATTTTTATATCTACATCCACTGTCCTTTCTCAGACTTTTTAAATCACTCCTTTCATACAGATCTTAAATCTAAGTCATGATACACCCTTGTCTCGGACCACTTCCACACCAAAAATAATAAGTCTTTTGCATACAAACTTTCACACATGCTTTACTTCCACCATAAAAACGTATAATCACTCCACAACTTATCATTTTTACCATACATTCTCTGCACCCACCTCATTGCCTATTTAAGAAAAATGTCTCGAGGTCCTTCCAAGCCATGTACAGCCATTTCCCTTTCCTATAAATATTCTCATTTGTGTAACACTTCTATAACAAACAATTGACCCACATAACCTCTTCCATGTCAAAACCCACAGTGATCTTCCATCAATCTTTTTACCACCTGTTTTACTTTCTGTCCAAATCCCATCATTTGACTAATTTACTGAATAGCATTTTGTCCCTTTAATTCTTAAAATCCATCTTGTCCACCTATATCTTCATGCAACAGAACATTTAGTCTTCTCATCCATTCATTTGGAACCTTCCCCTTATCCAGGAATACCTTACAAACCATAGTTAACCACTCAAAAACTATCACTACCATACCATAGCTACCTGTTTGAAGTTTCATTAGTTTAGGGTCTCCTTTCAACCTTTTATTTACTTTTCTTACACCACCAAGAGTTGATTCCACTGGTTTTTTAAACCTTTTACAACTTTTAAGTTTTTCATCTATCGGCTTTGTCTCTCCTATTCTCCACATTCGACAAATCTTCAAAATACAATGTGTACCCCCAAAAATAATACTCTATCGGACCAGTCTTCCTTTGGCTTCAAATGGAATCTCTTCACTTGATTTTGCTTATTCTACTTTTAGATTAATTTGTGCATTAGCCTTTTAACTACATCATCTATCATCTGCTCTTTCATACAACAGTTCCTAAAGTTATATTTTCCTCATCCCACCACTTACTATTATCATTCCATCTTTATGCCCTCAGATATGCTACTTACTATATCATTTCATCTTTAAGCCATCATATATGCACACAACTACTCCATATTGTCCCCGTGTTGACCTCGTTATGGAATTTTGAAGATACACCATTTATGCCTTCCACATCAGTTTCATTAATCCTAGCCCACAGTTCATCTATTTTCTCTATATATTTCCCTTACTTCCATTGTATCCAACTTCATTCTCTTAATTTCATATACAGAATCTTTTTCACATTTTCCTCAACCATGTCTGCCAGAACTTTAGCTTCAACAAGATAATAATGAGATATACCTCCAGTTACTCCTTTTATCACTATTACACCTGCCAACTTCCTCTTTGAACTACTTTGTACAGAAATACTAGCTAACAAACATTTGTTTCCCAAGTATATTACTAATATTAATCATTAAAAACCATGTATTTCCAGCAATAGTTACTTTAAGAATGCATTTTTTTGCAGTATTCTTTCAATAACTACTAACAATATCATCATTCTCTGTCAACCATCCAATGATAAACAAATGGTGTTTTTCTAAAATTTATTGAATTAGGGGAAAACTGAAAGATCTGATAAATCTTTACTGACCTATTGATACTGTAAATGATGACTGGTTGATGAAAATTGTGGAAGGTACAGCATATTCAAAAGAATCTAATCATGTTTATTTTTTGTCCAAGTTCTTTATTTCTTATATCATTGTCCCCATATCAATTCAACGATCTGGTCTTAATTTACATTTGTAAAATGATAGAATATCCTCCATCTTTTTAACACCACTCCAGTCTTTACAAGAGTTTTTTGCAGGTAGGCTATTACTTATTACATGTATACTAGGACATCTCCCTGTGGAAAATATTGCAACCAAATTGATCATTTAGCAGTAAATATGAAATATATAAATTCACTACTGGATGTCATATCTCGACGCGGAGCTGATACATGAAGTGACCACCAACTTGTCTCAACACTTAGACACAAGTTGAAGACCAGGAGAGCTAATGTAAACCTACCTCCCAGATATGCCATTGAAGAGCTAAGATAACAAAGTAGTTAGTGAAAAGGACGATTACATTATAGAGTGCAGGAACAGATTTACAGTCTTAGAGATGTTACCTGATGAAGGAGTAGATGGGTGTGAATATTCTTTGCCAAAAAATTGAAGAAATGTTTCAGTAATCTGACTCCATCACAATTGGGCAGGAAAGTGGAGCAAGACGAAAGAAAAGGATGAGTTGTGAAACATGGAAACTGATAGAGAAAAGAAGTATTGCAAATCCTAACTTTTAAATCATTAAAGGAAAACAGTCTTGTTCTGACCTTATTATGATCTGAATATATGAGACTTGATAGTGAAGTAAAGAGATGTTGTAGAAGAGACAGAAAAAGGTTCATAGATTCTACTGCTCATAAGACAGAACATAATCTAAATATAGGAGATGGAAGAAGTACAGTATAAGATGTGCATATGAGGGTATTAAGGAAATCACTGGAAAGAAGAGGAAGGGAGGTAGTTATCTATCAGGAATAAAAATGGACATCTTCTAATAAAGGAATTTGAAATCAAAGCTGGATGGAAAGAACACTTTGAAGAGGCACTAAATAGGCCACCCCCACCAAACGAGGAAGATATCCTTGATGCTCAGCATTACCTTCTTATAGATGTAAGTGACATTAGACTGACAGTGGTCGTTTTAGCAATGAAACAACAGAAAAACTGTTAGTCACTAGGATTGGACGGTATTTCACCTAAAATGTTGAAGACATGTTTTTCAACGCCCATTTTGTTCTGTGAATTATTCAATTATATGTGGCAAAATGAAGTCACACCTATTGAAGGGAGAAGGAAAGTGGTTATGTACCCAAGAAGGGAGATTTGAGAGACTGTGGGAATTGGCGAGGGATCACATTGTCACCAGTAGGTATTATTTTTTTTTCCAAGGTAATATTGAATAGAATAGAAACTAGTAGATAGAGTACTTCAAAAAGAGCAAGCAGGTTTCAGAAAGGATAGAGGATGGTACAAACAGACTTATTCTACGACCATTAGCTGTAACGACTAAAATCACCTCTTTTTATGCTTTGGGGATTTTGAGAA
>NC_090732.1:53524539-53529539 GCF_036898095.1 Palaemon carinicauda | reverse complement strand
GACAGAAATTGATTGTTGAAAGTGTTCAAGGAAGTAATAAAAAGTACAAGGCAGAGCATGCTAAGTATTTCAGTATTGATAATGAGGTAAAATAGAAGTCAGGAATGGCTGGAAGAATATCTAGTTAGGAAAGCCGATGAGGCTGACAAAATTATGAATTCAGGGTGTAAGAATCGCTCTCGGAATTATTAATAGAATCTCTACTGGGGCAAAGCAGAAGAAACATATACTCATCAAAAAGAAAGATTGATCTGTTATAACAATAGAAGATGAAGAAAGGCAACGTTAGTTGGACCATTTTAGCGAGGTAATGAATGGAAGATGGGAATGGAGTAATTTGATTAAGATACATGAAGCTGAGGAAGACCTTGATGTGCCCATGGATGAATTCTGTGTATGTGAAGGCAAAAATATTATTAAAAAACTCAGGAGATGGAACGGCCATTAATACGATGGAATAAATGGCGAGATGATATTAACTGTATACGAAGTGACCAACAGAATACTTAATTACAAGGGTATTTTGTAGAATGTAGTGTGAAGAGGCAAAACCTGATGAATGGGAGGTTAGAGTGCTGGTGAAAATACCAAAAAAAGATTACCTGACCGATTCCAATAATTACAGAGGCATCACACTTAGATTAGTTGTCATGAAAGTATATAGTATGCTTATTCTAAAAAAAACTAGAGAAAAAGATTGATGAAAACATGAGAGATGAACAAGAAGGATTTAAAAAAGGTAGAAATTGTACTGACAAAATTTTCATTTTAAGACATGTACTCCTATTGTGTAGAATATAGAAATGGAAATTTGATGGCACATTGTGGATTATGAAAAAGCCTTAAATAGCCTGCACCAGCCAATTTTGTGGATAGGCCTAGTCCTGTGTGATTGTGGAATTCCTCTTAAATATGTAAATTTTATGAATTCTATTCATGAGCATATCAAGTGCAAAGTTAATGTAAGTGGAGTCATATTAAATGAAGTTTCAGTGAACAGTGAACTCCAGGGGAATGTGTTGTCATCTATATTGTTTATCCTCCTCATAGATTTTGTAATGCATAGAACAGTTGGGGATGGTGGAGAAGGATTGGACTGGATTGATAGTAGAAAATTATCTGTCCTAGAATATGTAGATAATGCTGTCCTTATTATCAGAACAACGCAGTATTTGCAATGCTTGCTTACCAGAAGGTATGAAATATCCAAGGAAGTTGGGCTCAATATAAATAGAAGAAAGACATAGATGATGAGAACGGAATATTAGATCGAAGATGAAATATCATTGGAAGGAGAAAATTATTGACCTCTAATACAAGGTCTTTAGAATTGGAGTTTAATGAAAGATTGAAAAAAGCAAATCGGACAATGTTTAGGTTAAATAAGATTTGGAAATCAAATCGAGTGAAATTACATATAGAAATCAGGCTGCATATCAGTTTAATGAGATTTGTGTTACAATATGGACATCAGCCATGGTGTGACAATGAAACAATATCCAACAAAGTTTGAAGATTTGAGAATAAAGCCCTCAGAAGAATATTGAGAGTTGAATGACTTGACCTGATTAGAAATGAAACTTTAAGAGAGAATACTCGAGTGCCATATATTGATGAGATCATGGTGATGGGTAGATGGATATGGTTTGGCATGCTCTTCGCAATCCCTAAGATAGATTAGTTTATCAAACTTTCAACTGGCAAAATCTAACTGAGGCCCTTATCGTCAATAGGCTTAGGAGATGTGTATATACATACAGTAAATATATATATATATATATATATATATATATATATATATATATAGATATATATATATATATATAGATAGATATATATATATATATATATATATATAGATATATATATATATAGATATATATATATATAGATATATATATATATATATATTATATATATATATATAGATATATATATATATATATATATATATATATATATATATATATATATATAGATATATCTATATATATATATATATATATATATATATATATATATATATATTCTATGCCAGTCTATACCAGCAAACTTTCATAGTTCGTCAATCTATCGTCTTCTCTTCTTTCCCCTGCTTTTCTATTCTTGAGAGACTCATTCTGTTTTTCTTGATGTTCATCTATTATCTGTCTTTTTCAATACTGTATCTGTTATGCCCTTGTCCATTTCTTTTTCTTTCATGTTTTTCGAATTAGAATATCCATTAATTACATCTGCCAATGAAGTTGGGAGGAGGTTATGTTTTCTCCGCTTTATGTCTGTTCGTTTGTTTGTGAATGACTTCCTGACCACAATTTTACTCATAGATTAGTGAAACTTTCAGGTATTAATTGTTATGCTAAGGCGTGGAAGTGATTAAATTTTGAGAGCCCTAGGTCAAATATCGAGGTCAAGGTCGAGCAAAAGGTTGACCGAATTAACCCTTGCCTTAACCCCAAGTTCGCACATGGTTGTTACACAAACTTCAATATGCTTACAGTCTAAATTGATTCTGGGAAAGGCAGGGTGGTTACGAGAAATAAGCTGCCATGGTGGAGGTCTGCATTCTCAGATTGCTTTTCTAGTTTACTTGCTCTTTATGCATGTTGCTCCTTTTCTATGTCTTAATGTAATTCCTATCACTATTCCCTTTATAGCTCTTTGAGTTGTAACTAGCTTATGTTATAGTCTTTAGCAATGCTCCAAGTTTCTGATGCATAAATTAATACCGGTAGGACCATTTGATTGAATAATATTCTTTTTAAATTCAGTGGCATCTATTAACAATCTCCAGAGGTTCATCCATAACCCTCGTTGTCCTGCATTTTAATTGAACGTTATCTTATTAGTCTTGCATTTCTGTTTTCTCTATTCCAATTTCTCATCTATTGCAATTCCTCCCATGATTCACTAAACAGAACTATATCATCTGCAAATGTAAAGTTGTTTAAGTATTTCCCTTAAGTGTTAATTCATACATTTTCCAAATCTGAATAATCAAGAACTACTTTCATGCATGCTGTGAATAATTTACGAGAGGGGTATCCCTGTGTAACCCCTTACACAATTGGAATTTACTAACTTTATTTATGTAGATTTAGGATTGCCATACTTCCAGTATAGATATCTTCAACTGTTATAACATAAGATTCGTCTATTCCTAGCCTTTGGAGGGGTTTCATCACTGTTGAAGTTTTGACAGAATCCACAGCTTTTTTATAGTCTATAAATGACATACATAGTGGTTTCTCATACTTTGTTGATTTTCTCATTAGCTAGTTAATTACATGGATTTGGTCAGTTGTTGAATACCCGCTTCTGCGCTCTTGGTTGATTAACTACTATGTCTTTCTATTGGGTCGAATATAATCTTTGTAATTATTTTATATATTACTGAGAGTAAACTTTCTAGGAGGCAATTTTCATGTCTTTTGTGTGTCCCTTTTTATGATTTAATATAATGATAAAGTTTTTCCATGCATTATGTACAGAGCATTCTTGGAGACATTTTGTGTAAAGTTCATTAAATTTTGCTACCATGAATCTCTTCCATCTATTTTTGAGTTAATTGTAAGGCTGTATTCTCCAGCTACTTTTCCTGCCTTTTAAGGCTTTCTTTACTTTTATTGTTACTTTTGATACCGGCTCAGGCATTTCGTTATTTATATTGGCAAAGTTATTTCTTATATCACTATTGTATATCATTGTATAGAAGTTGTCTGCAATTCATATCACTACACCTCCTTTGTTGATAGCATTTCAATTTTCTCCCTTTAAATTCATTAATTAAGATTAAAATCCATGGGAAACATGAAAGTGAAAGACCATATATATACCAAGCGTTTTCGTATATTACGTACACTTATTTGGGATACAGAGTAAATTAAAAAAGTAAAATCATACAATTAAGAAATGTAACCATTAGTGGTTTTTAAAAAACAAAAAGTGTCATTATATTCTGGTACTAAAATACTAACATTTTAACTATCAGTGGACTAAATGTTCAAATTTTGGTGCCTTACAATTTTATGAACAAGACACCGTACATGTCTAATTTAAAAAGTCCAGATCTAAGATTTAAGATTTGATTATTAAATTATTTGATAAAAGCAGTTCCAATAATATTTATTTTGACAATGTTATTACAAAATACAATCTTTGATGAGTTTTTCCAGTCAATACAATGGTGGACAAAGAGCATTTGACATTTGTCTTGTCCTAACAGCATAACAATGGTGTTTGATACGGTTATCAAGTCGTTTTCCACTTTGACCAAAGTATTTCTTATCACGCCCAGTACATGGAGTCCAGGTAAATAGAACCATAATTCTGCTTTGAACAATTATTTATCATGGTATCCCTAACTGTTTCTGAAATCTTAAAATCAACATTTATCCTGAATATTTAAAGCACATCTCTTATATAAGAAAAATATTCGTTGTATGGTAGCGCTAATACATTCTAATTCTTAAAAGGCTCCTTATTTCTATCTTGTAGAGACTTATCAATTAAAAACTTAGATTACTTCAATTTAGTTCCTACGTCATCAATTTGAGCGAATTCAGCGTCTATGTATTCAGGGCTGCAAATCCTTAAAGCCCGTAAAAGCATAACAGAACTAGAAAAGCACTCTGAGAGTACAGCCCTCCGCAACGGCAGCTTATTTCTCGAAACCAACGAGCATTACACAGAATCAATTAATAATTTACAGCTCTTTACATAGCAGTTGAAAATCCCTTGAGGCTTCACTACTTTACAATTAAAATTGTGACCGTATCGTTGATGACCGGAATTTGAACCATTTGAATGACTTTGACGTTGGATTCGACCTTGACCTTCGACCTTAACATGTATTAACTAGCGTGGATTTTAATACACTCTAATATGAACATAATTTTGAAATCTCTGTGACAACGATGTCCAAACTTATGGCTGATTACGGGCATTGGACATTTTACTTGACCGTGACCTTGACCTATTACTTTGACCTTCTAAAATTT
>NC_090732.1:53512039-53522039 GCF_036898095.1 Palaemon carinicauda | reverse complement strand
AAATATTATGCAATGTGCATAAAGAATTGAACCGATTGGCCATGCCAGAGATTAATATTTAGACCATGAATAAGAAATTTAATAGTCCTTAATTTCTTGAAAACGAAATTAAGATGAGAGTCAGCAATTGAAAACCATACAGGATATAATAATCGAAACAAGACTGAATGAAAGGTTTAAACTCTCAATAATCCAATTTTTGTGCAATTGAAGAAGAATCGTAACTAAAATTTCAAGAGCCGCAAAGAGTTAAAGAAGCATTATCAAAGGTGAAATCTGGATGTTGAGGAGCTACTATCCTCGACCTATTTACAATCATACTATGAGTTTTGTTAGGGATCAATTTCATGCCCCATAATTTGCATTATGCACTAATTTGATCTAGATCTATTTTAAGAGATTCAGCCATGCCATATCTACGTTTAGGAGATGCAATTAATGCAAACAGAGTAACATCATCTGTATATGCAATAAGCTTGTTTTTTAGGCCAAACCACATATCAAGTGTATATAGTATGGAAAGAAATGGACGAAAAACACTACCTGGTGGAACACCAGATATAATATTCCTATACTCACTAAGGTGCCCATCAACAACAAATCTTTGCAGTCTGCTACTCATGAATAATACTGTCAAAGACAACACTATAATAAAGGCAAATCAAATAAACTTCCAGAACACAATCAAGGTATTTCTGTACAGTATTGGAGAATGTAAGAAGGGCATCACATTCTCCAAAACCTTTACGAAAGGTAAATTCCAAACTAATAAACAGATAATTAGCTTTAGCACACCTATTTAGAAGTTTTGCCAAAAGATATTAAAAAACTCTAGATAATATCGTAGTTATGGAAATTGGGCAGTAATCAGATGGACTAGAGCTACCAAAAACACATTTACCTAATGTAGTAACATTACCAATTCTCCAACAAGCTGTAAGAGATCCTCTTCTTGCGAATTTGCAGAAAATAACAAATGAAATAGGAGCTAAGAAATCAGCGGGCTTCATAAAAATGGTAATTGATATCTACAATATGGGAAAAAATAGCGAGGTGAGGTAGCAGATGATATCCTGTCTGGACATGGGAGTTAAGTGGTACCAGATCAAATATGTCCTTCATAGACCTCAGTAATGTAGGTCTGGGTCTTCCAACTCTTCTAGTGCCTTGTGGAGCCCAGTTGAAAATTTGGTGAACAATCTCCATCTCCATCTGCCCCTTACCATTATCTCATCCATATATGGCATTCGAATAATCTCTCAGTTTAATTTCTAATCCTGCCATGCCATTCAACTCCCAATATTCTTCTGAGGGCTTTGTTCTCAAATCTACAAAATTTGTTGGATATTGTTTCATTGTCATACCACGACTCATGTTTACTGAATCTTGACTAAAAAATTAAATAATTGTAGTGTTACAAAAGGAATTAGCAATACCGAGAAAAGCAAGCCTGATTATCGTAAGCGTCTTATTGTTGGTTGTTTCCTGGTTTTAGCTTTTACTTTATGACTCCTTAATGTTTTGAGCACCATTGGATGCAATAAATGTCCACTTTTTATATTCCTTTCAGCGCCATATGACGTTATCCACATCTAGTAATTACCATTTTTTTTTATCTCTCTTTCATTGTTTACATTTATGTAAGTTTTACAAAATATGTAATATGTATCAATGGAAAGGAAATTTAGCCAGCTATGCGATAATATTTAGGTTATTCAGAGGAAGCTTATAAGAACATGTCCATGTATTAGATTTCTTGCAGTTTAGGAAATTTAGTCCATAGCAATAAGGTTCTGTGCCCAGTGTAATGTGTGCTATGCTATGAGTACTTGGTCACACACTTACGAACTGCTACTAATGACCCTGTCTAGGTAACTTAAAGTAGGCAATGTTTCATGCCCAGCAGGTTTAATGCAGGAAAACTTCTTTGTATAGAAGGGGCATGTTTAATGAAAGAACACAGTTGAAAAGGTTCAAGAACGAAGCATGGGAAGACAGATCAATCATGCATTATACTGTAGCAATAAAAATAGAATGTAACGAAAGTCAAATAAGAGGACCTGACTAACATGTTATAGGAACTGTTCAAGAGGCCTGCCAGTACTGCATTGGATCCCTCTCTCTGGTTACAGCTCATTTTTCCTTTGCCCACACATACGCTGAATAGTCTGGCTTATTCTTACCACATTCGCCTCTGTCTTCATACACCTGACAACACTGAAGTTACCAGACAATTGTTCTTTTCTCAAGGAGTTAATTACCACACTGTAATTGTTCAGTGGTTACTTTCCCCTTAAGGGTAGGAGAGACTCTTTAGCTATGGCAACCACCTCTTCTAGGAGGACATTCCTAAATCAAACCATTGTTCTTTAGTTTGGGTAGTGCCGTAGCTTGAGTACCATGGTCTATCACTGTCTTGGGGTAGTGTTGCTTGAGCGTACACTCGGGCACACTTTTCTATCTTATTTATCATACTCTGGTTTTATTTTTGAAGTTTTAATAGTTTATAGGTGAAATTTTTTTTTGATGTTGTTAGTGCTCCTAAGTATTTTATTGGTGATGTTACTCCAATAGGTAAATGTGATTATGGTAGCTCAAGACCTGCTGATTACTGCCAAGTTTCCATACCTACCATATTATCTAAAGTTTTTGAACGTCTTTTAGCAAAAGGTCTAGTTTACAATTTAGCTTTCACGATATCCTCGGAGCATGTGATGCCCTTTTGACAATTTCTAATGCTGTACAAAAAAAAAAAAAAAAAGAAAAAAAAAACCTTGATTGTGGTCAAGAAGTTCGTATGGTTGGCCTTGATTTTATTGCTGCCTTTGGCTGTGTTAATCATGATGCCCTTGTTTTCAAACTCAAACAGTTGGTAGTATGTGGGTCTTTTCTTAGCATCATTGTTGAGTTTTAAATTACTAGATTGCAAAGAGTTGTTGATGGGCACCATAGTGAGTATAGGAATGAAATACCTGGTGTTCGTCAGGGAAGTGTTCTTAATCCATTGCTTTTCATGTCATATATATATATATATATATATATATATATATATATATATATATATATATATATATATATATATATATATATATATATATTTACACAGTATGTGGTTTGGCCTAGAAATAAGTAGAGGATATTATTATCTTTGCATCAATTCCATCTGAATCTAGCTAAAATGAGTACATGGTGCAAATTATGGGACATAAAGGTTGGACCCTAACAAAACTCCGTGGCTCCTCAACATCCAGATCTCTGGATTGAGAAAGTTTTAAGATTTCAGGTGAATAATTTCTCCTGAAGAAATGTTTTAATTCTTTCAAACTGCCTTGTTTCGAGTATTGTTCTCCTGTCCGTTCCTCAGTTGCTGAATCTCATCTTATTTTGCTGGACAAAATTTGCTGTTACGTGCCTGAAGGATTTAATAACTCCTGTATGTTATATTTCTGAAGGAGTTGGTGATTCTTGTATGTCATCTTAAATATTTGGTGATTCCTGTATATAAAGTGTCTGAAGGATTTATTGGTTTTTGTCTCTCACTTGTCTGAAAGATTAGTTTTCCCTGTGTCACCTTTCTGAAGATTCAGTGAATTCTGTACATCACCTGTCTGACGGACCTTTCTGGTTATATCACCTTCCGGACATTTCGTCTTTGTGACTTTGATATGGTACAGGTAAAGATTAATAGGGACATGATGAGCTCAGAGAGGGACGTGTCGCCCACTTTGATATATTTGATTGTGTAGCACTTCCTGGAAAGATGGCCGCACTAGAGTCCGCCTTTGTTCATCTTCTTCATAAGAGTCTGAGTTCATTATGATGCAAACCAAATACTCTCTCTCTCTCTCTCTCTCTCTCTCCTCTCTCCTCTCTCTCTCTCTCTCTCCTCTCTCTCTCTCTCTCTCTCTCTCTCTCACATTTTCGTTTTGAGTGTGATTGATTTATATAATCATGCTGATGAGGATTTAATTATTACTATGGAAAAATGCACCTCATAGGAAACAAAGAAACATATAAATTCCGAAATTGAAATATTGTGTCAGGCTACTCTCGGACTTAACTCTAGACCACCGGCGGAGACTAGAGCCTCTTGTTATATGAGAAACCAGTATTATTTCCATAAATTATATCGCCCTAAATTATTTTATGTAGGATATTAAATCTCATTTCTTAGCTCCCTTGGGACTGCTACAAAATATTGTTCTCAAAGGAAATGAGAAAATAGAAACAAAAGAAATAGTTACCTGAACAAGGTTGGATATACCAAAGGAATGGATAAAAAATAAAGTACAAATTGCAGTTGAGAAGTGCGAGATACTGTATACAGTATATGAAGGAACCTCTCCTGCGACATTTTATTTGTGTGACATAATATAGATACTGCTATCTGTTAGATTTTTTACTAGTTCAGAATATTATTAATGATAATCAATTATCTTAAATGCTCAATTTTAGAGTTCTTTTAGATGTACGATTTGACTAAATATAAGAGTAATGATCGAAAGATTGGATAATAGGGATTGCTTTCAAATATGCAATTTTATTATAAAAGAATAGAATTTACAATTCTTTAAAAAATCATCACTTTGTGCATATAAAGCAGTATATATCAAGTAGCAATTTCACTTAACAGATTACATAATCATATAATTTACATTTCAATCCAAACTTGCCTTTCCTAAATCATGAGAGATCAAAATGTACCGTCTTCTATCGAAGAAAGATAAAAGAAGCCTATGTGTTGCTACATGCAGAGCGCGGGTCCAAATTATACTGTTAGTTTCTATAAAATGATATAGCAACACTTCCTTTCATAACGGCAAGTTAAGTTTCAAATTTATGCTACCTAGTATTTAGACCGAGTTGCTACATAGCAATTATACAGAGCTCTTAACACTTCATTTCGTTAGAACATTATAGATAAAAAAATTCGCTAGGCTTAGACATTTAACACTTCACTTCCTATGAACAGTTCAAGAAAAATCAAAGAATTATATTATCACTTCAGTTCATTAAGAACAGTTCAGCACAAATCAAGTTATAATACTATAGAGATCAGAGATGTCGAAGAGAATAGAGATATATCAGAACCTAAGAGATAATTAACCTTTATCTGCCTTCCGAAGGATGGTCGTAGCTGAACTTCTATAGATGTCCTCCTCTATCCCAGACTAACCATTATATACCCAACCTCGGATGTGCATTACCAGATAAATATCTTGTGATACATCACCAAACCTTGGACCCAAAAGGCTCGTAAGGATCTTTGTAAT
The DNA here is from genome assembly GCF_036898095.1 of Palaemon carinicauda. Classification (NCBI taxonomy): domain Eukaryota; kingdom Metazoa; phylum Arthropoda; class Malacostraca; order Decapoda; family Palaemonidae; genus Palaemon; species Palaemon carinicauda. The sequence goes on along the minus strand of NC_090732.1, from coordinate 53,516,766 downwards.
AAAAGAAGTTAAAGTTTACCTAATTTCCTAGGAAGTAGCTAGATTCCTAGTCATTTAATAAAACACCTTTCATAAACTCATTATTACTAAGGTAACTTTTAATAAAACCACTTTCATAATCTCATTATTACTAAAATATAACTTAATTTCTGAATTGAAGCTCTTTTTAGTTCAGATTACTTCCTCTCTAACTTCCACATATTAGCACACGTGCTCGATTCTAACTCCTCTGGACTCTGAGATTTCATACATTACGTTAGATTTTTTTCCCGAACTGTAAAAAATACATCGAATTAGATTTTTATGCATCGTATTGGATTCATGAAAAATCGTCCTTCATTTACGTACTTGATTCATATGTACAGTACATATGACCATGAGCATTTACATAACGATAACATATAATGATACTACTACTACTACTACTACTACTACTAACACTTTTAAGCTCTTAAGCTCATGATCCTTATATCGAGACATTATTTCTAACAGCACACCCATACTGGGATGAAGCAGTATCGTTATTACACAGCTATAGCCAATCAAGAAAAAAAGCTTGAAATAACTTTCACTACCCCCCAATTTTTTTTTTTTTGGGGGGGAGGGAATCTTACTATGTCTAGGGTGTGAACCCTATTATTTTTTCAGGTAAAGCTGTCTTGATGTGTGTTTCAGTCCTTAGCTTTTTGGCAAAAATTTTGTCAATTAAGATTCAATTAATTTACACCTACACAGTTTTACATCCATTCAATTGAGGATATTAAATTTTAAGCTATATCTTTGTCACGGGCCACATATTTAGGCTTTTATTCAATTGATCATGGACAAGTACGGACTATCAATTTGAATTTGTGCGCTGAATGCTTGTATAAGAATCTAGCTTGTAAGTTATGGATAATATTAATCAGTTTTGTTAAATTTTACGTCATAAGTGAAAAGAGGGGTTTCAATGTTAGTGATATCGATTTTAAATACTTTATTTTTTTTATATTTTAAGGAAGACACGACAAGACCTTTAGAATAAAGCCTGGTTTCGAAGAGTGTAAAAGTACTTTTAGGGTTAGAATGAGAATGTTGGAAATAGCTCTTAAACCAAAGGTGGCTGTAATGAACATATCTGATTTTAAATTCACTGCTATGTTTTTTTTTAAATCATATTTTCTTAGCTCATAGTTAAATATCATTTATGCGTGAAAAATTTTTGATATCTCTGAATGCTATTTTTTTATGCCATATCTAATCCAGAGGTTTGTCAAATTGGTCATAAATTGCAGGTGTAGAAGGATTAGTTTAAATCTTTAATCCACAGCTAAGACCCAAACTTCTTTCCTTTTTTGTTTCTTCAATCTTGCCTTCGTTTATTTAAGATAAAAGAATAGGGTTATTTCGATGAAATCTGTGCACTCTTTTGCATAAGTTCAGTCATGGAAAATTTATTCTTCTCTACTTGTTGATCTTTCTCTAAGTATGGCAAACCTTGGTTCAGTGGTGATTGTAGACGTGCTTATTTGGAGAAGCAGGAGGCCTATCATCTTTAGAAGGGTAACAGATCAGATTTGACTTGGAATAAATCTACTCAGCTTAGAGCTTTTGCTCAGAAGGTTTATGCTTCAACTGAAAAGGTATACAATGCAACCATAGAAGAAACTCTTTCTGGTACAACCCAGGAACATAAGTGGTGGACTACCCTTAAATCTGCATTCTTTGGTGTAGGTGCAATAATTCCTCCTTTACTTCAACCAGGTGGCCCTGTCAGATACATTTTCCAAAGGAAAAGGCAACCCTTTTGGCTAATGTTTTTGACAATAAACAGAGTATTGACAAACTTGATCTTCCTCATTCCTGTTTTCCTGAGGTTAAACTAAGTAGTTTAGCTTTTTGATCTCATGAAATTAAACCTCTCTTGATGGACCTTGATGCTTATGGAGGTGTAGACCCAAATTATATTTTTCCTTTGTTTTTAATAAAGACTGCAGATTTCTTAGTTTCAAAGTTATCTGTTATTTTGCACAAGTTAGCAAGAAGAGGAGCTTTTAGCACTTGTTGGAGAATTGGTAATGTTACTCCTCAATGTGAATGTGTTTGTGGTAGCTTAAGTCCAACAAATTACTGCCCAATTTCCATAACTCCCATATTATCTAAATTTTTTTAACCTCTTTTGGTAAGACGTCTTAATAGGTTTGCTGAGAGTAATCATCTGTTCCCTAGTTTGCAATTTGGTTTTCGTAAAGGCCTTGGAGCATGTGATGTCCTCTTACAATCTCCGATGCTGTACAAAAATCCTTTGATTGTGGTCAGGAAGTTCGTATGGTTGGCCTTGATTTTAGTGCTGCCTTTGAGACCTTTGTGATCAAACTCAAAGAGTTGGGCGTGGGTGGGTTGTTTTTTAGCATCATTATGGAATTTTTAAATAATAGATCTCAAAGAGTTGTTGTTGATGGGCACCATAGTGAGTATAGGAATGTGATATCCGGTGTTCCTCAGGGTAGTGTTCTTGTTGTTGATGAGCACCAAGGTGAGTATAGGAATGGGATATCAGGTATTCCTCAGGGTAGTGTTCTTGGCTCATTAATTTTCATACTATATACACGTGTCATGTGGTTTGGCCTTGAAAAAAAAAGCTTATTGCATATTCAGATGATGCTACACTCTTTGCATCAGTTCCATCTCCTGAATGTAGATCTGGGATTGCTAAATCCCTTAATAGAGATCTAGCTAAAATTAGTGCATAGTACAAATTATGGGGCATGAAGTTGAATCCTAAAAAAATACAAAGTATGATTGTAAGTAGATCAAAGACAGTGGCTACTCAACATCCAGATCTCAGCATTGATAATGTTTCTTTAACTCTGTATGACTCTTTTAGAATTTTAGGTGTGGTTCTCGACAGCAAATTTACTTTTGAGGAACACGTTAGGTCTGTGTCTTCTTCAATTGCACAAAAATTGGCTTATTGAGAAAGTTTTTCATGATTTTCGGTGATCTGAAGAAGTGTTTTAATTCTTTCAATCTACCTTATTTCGAGTATTGTTCGCCTGTGTGGTCTCCAACTACCGATTCTCATCTTAATTTGTTGGACAGGAACTTATGATCTATTATATTTCTTATTCCTGATCTAGATATCTATCTGTGGCACCGTCGTTTTATTAGTTTGTTATGCATGTTGCATAAGATTTTTCATAACTCTCATCATCCTTTGCATTCAGATCTTCCCGGACAGTTCCACCCTGTTCGCAATACTAGACATGCAGTTAATTCTAATAGCCAGGCCGCCTTCTCTATCACAAGGCTCAATATTACACAGTATTCAAGAAGTTTTATTCCAGCTGTGACCAAGTTGTGGAATGATCTCCCTAATCGGGTAGTTGAATCGGTAGAACTTCAAAAGTTCAAAGTTGTAACAAATGTTTTATGTTGAAAAGACTCACATAAGTGTTTTTATAGTTTATATATGACATATCTGTTTTGATGTAGTTACTGTTTTTGAAATATTTTGTTTCCAATTTTTTCTCATATCGTTTATTTATTTCCTTATTCCTTTCCTCACTAAGCTATTTTTCCTTGTAGGACCCCTTAGGCTTATTGCATCTTGCTCTTCCTTGTAGCTTATATAATAATAATAATAATAATAATAATAATAATAATAATAATAATAATAATAGTAATAATAACCTTTTCTTTTGCCTAGTCAAATCTTCATTTGATTTAACCTTTTATTTATGAAATATTATAATAATTATGTCCAGCTTTCTCTACATTAGTTAACGCATAATGTAGTGGAGTAAAGCTTTTGTTTTGATAGAATTGTCGTTTTAATGGTAAATTCAACAATGTAGTTAAATTCCATATCCTTATATTAGTACAATTTACAAATAAGTAGCGCGAAATTGTGATTTTCTAGTGTAGACTTCTGGTGTAGAAAAACATTTTGAACAAACTCAGTCCCATGTAGTTTTTATCTAGAAGCATCTATTCTCAAGATATAGACAGTTTCTCGCTTATGATCAAGTTGTGTCTAGCACCCATTTTGGCAAAAACTTTTGAGAAAATCTCCCCATACTAGAAATGTATACCCACGCTAAAAATCTGCCCTGGAAATCATGCAATAATTTTATGAAGAGAACAGCGTTATACACGTCCATGCCATAAGCACCATATATGAGGCTCCTAAACTATTATGAGGTATTATTATTATTATTATTAGTTTTGCATTAGCATTAGTGTTAGTATTATTATGCCCACGCATCCGTATGGAACAAGAAGAGAGAGAGAGAGAGAGAGAGAGAGAGAGAGAGAGAGAGAGAGAGAGAGAGAGAGAGAGAGAGAGAGAGAGAGAACTGAATGAACATATGACAAATGATCGTGCAATGAAGAAGTATAAATGATGAAAATGTAATAAATGAACAAATAGCTAAAGACAAATAAACCAATATAAAAGTGGCTCAGTATCCACTCAAGCAAGGGGAATCATATCCAAGAAGGGGAAAGGTTATTTATGTATAGTAAACCTCAGGATTTTAGAAGGATGGCGATATGGTTGCAAAAAATTTCACCTTACATTACCTAGTCGTTTTATATAGAGGGACACGTGTTCGCTTAAATAATTGAAACAATGTATTATTATGAATTTTCCAGCGCGCTGTAACGTAACGTAATTTGAAGGTGGAAAGTATAGCCTTTGGAATTTCTTTGTATCCTTTGCTCTGCTAGCTGACGTTGCGATGGTC
>NC_090732.1:53504539-53507039 GCF_036898095.1 Palaemon carinicauda | reverse complement strand
CAACCATTAATCGTTCGCTCCCTGTCAAACTAAAGATTTTATTTCCACGCCTGAATTGTTAATCTTCAGATAAAGGTGGACTCTTCTGTTACCCAGGTGTGCAATCCCCAGCGGAATCTTTCTACATAAGGCTAAATGTTAACCTTTGCCCTCTAAAATACCCCATTGTGGAAAAAAAACCCTATTGTTAAATGCTCCCAACACTTGAGTTTCCTGGGGAAATTGACGCCATACTCGCCCCTTCCCTGCCCTGATTTAACACATCTAGATGGCCAATGACGAACTTTCAAGGCGGGCCTCACAGCTACACCCCGCATATCTCTTGGCGGATGGATTCCGCCCCCTCCGATGTCCCTCCAACGTTACCCGTGGAGTAAGATAGCCTGCTTCAACGCTAACAGAAGTCTTTGGCTAGTGGCCATGAGAAGTTTTAACGGGTGGCTCCAAGAAGACTGAGATTGGGACCAGAGTTCAGCCTACACGCCCTCTCTCTGCCCTTAAAATCAATCTAACTACTTCCACCTAACTGATCCATATTTAAGCAGTGTTCTTCTCTTTATTGCGCATAAATGATGTGTGAGGACTTATGTGCAGTCTAGACCCTTGATAAGAGAAAGAAATTATCCTCTCGATCTACAGTATAAGACACAAGTCGGTCCTAAGGGTGTTTCGGCTCACAAAAATATTTCCGTCACACAAACACACACAAACACACACACACACACACACACACATATATATATATATATATATATATATATATATATATATATATATATATGTATATATATACACACATATATATACAGTATATATATATATATATATATATATATATATATATATATATTATTAATTATTATTAATACTTGCTAAGCTACAACCCTTGTGGGAAAAGCAGGATGCTATAAGCCCAGGGGCTCCAACAGGGAAAATATCCCTGTGGGGAAAGGAAACAAGGAAATAAGAAAAATGATTAACAATTGAAATAAAATATTTTAAGAACAGTAACAACATTAAAATAAATATTTCATATATTAACTATAAAAACTGTAACAAAATAAGAGGAAGAGAAATAAGATAGAAAAGCGTACCACAGTGTACCCTCAAGCGAATGTGTGTGGGTGTGTGTGTGTGTGTGAGAGAGTTAGAATACTGTATATCTTTGATCGTCAGAGACTAGGTCTCATCTTAAACTGCCAAACAAAAACTTTGGTGTCCATCAAATCCCTTAATACTTGATATTAAACTCTGTCACTGCCGTTCAAGGAACTGACATCCATCGTTGAACCAATGTTGTCCTGATAAAAAGTCACGCAAAAAAAAAGAAAGAAAAAAAAATGAATTTGAAACACATGTCGACACAATAATAAGTGAAATAAATAAATGCAATTTAATTTTTCTGTTATGCTAAAACCCAACTGGAGCTCACAATGTCCGGAGAGATACGGTCTTCGAATTTTGGACGCCGCTAAGTTATTGCTTTTTCCTATATATATATATATATATATATATATATATATATATATATATATATATATATATATATATATATATATATATATATATCTATATATATGATATGTATATGTATATATAGTATGTATATATATGCGTGTGTGTTATTTTGTGTATATATATATATATATATATATATATATATATGCATATATAATGTTATACATGTGTATATATATACATATATATTCATATAAAAACTAACTGGAATTCAGTTTGTCCGGAGAGATAATGCCTTCGGATTTTGGACGCCATTAAGATTTTTCCTATCCATATATATATATATATATATATATATATATATATATATATATATATATATATATATATATATATATATATATATCATATATTTATGCATATATATATATATTATATATGTATATATATATATATATATATATATATATATATATATATATATATATATTCACATATATGTATGTATATCTATATATTTATGTTTGTGGCCCAACCCAGACTTGTATATCACAACCCCATCTGGGCCTCCAGTGACAGTGAAACAACTGCCCAAGGTGGTGGGCAGCTACTTCCCACTGCAGGGGGTGCTAAGAAACTCTGGAGTAGAATATGCCACCTTTGGAAATGATACATGCAACATACAACGTTAGGACCCTGTCTAAGGAAGATCTTGCTGTGTTACTAGAAGTTGAAATAGATAAATTGGGATATATTAGGATTGAGTGAAATTAGAAGAACTGGAGAATCTTATGTAGAGTTAAAAGAGGGCCAAATTTTTGCTTCTGAGGACATGATAGTTTACTCTCCTCTTCTTTGCCTTCAGCTTTTCCCCATTTCTGTATGAGGTCGCTGTTTTTAGTAAGGCATCTCCATCTTCCTCTGTCCTGTATATCTTGTTCCCTTAGACCCTTTTCCTTCGTGTCATTCTATAGTTTATCTTTCCACCTGAACTCTGGTGTTCCCATCCCTCTTCTGCTCTCCATCTCCATGTTCATAACCC